>NC_064811.1:67703878-67777854 GCF_023721935.1 Panthera uncia | reverse complement strand
TCTGTGACATTGGGAAGTGATTTCTGCCCAGTGATCCAAGCATCTGACATTCTGATAATCTAGAAACCCTTTAAAGTCTTGTATTCTAAATTTCCTTCATTTCAACATTGTTTGCCTTGGTTCTTTGTTTTTCAGATGCTTATGTTTAAAGTTTCTCAGAGTTCAGTCAAAAGGGTGAATTTGCTCAGCTGGAAGAATTGAACCTTGAAAGTGCTGCCTTTCTTTAACCCTACATTTAAACAAATAGATTAAAACATAAGAATATAACTTTATTCATCTCTAAATATGCAAGCAAGGCAACTGATATTTTAAATAGAAAATTGCCAACCATGAAGGCAGCCACTAGCAATGGAAAGATTGAAAATTGTTTTTCTTTAAATGTTTATTTATTTTGAGGGGGGGTGGGTGAGAGAGAGAGAGAGAGGTAGAGAGAGCATGTGAGCACACTCAGGTGGGGTTGGGACAGAGAGGGAGAGAGAGAGAATCCCAAGCAGCCTCTGTGCTGTTGCTGCAGAGCCCAACATTCGGCTTGATATGATGAACCATGAGATCATGACCTGAGTTGAAATTGAGTTACACACTTAACTGACTGAACCACCCAAGCATCTCGAAAGATTGAAAATTGTAATCAGATGTTTCTAATGATTTGTGAATATGTGAATAGCCGCCTTGAATCATCATCAGGTGTTGAGCATTATGTAAATTAGCCCGAGTCTAGGTTACTCATCCCCTGAAAAGGTTTGGTTAGAATGGACCTGAAGTGTGTCTTGTGAGAAGATCCTTGTGCTAATATCTATGGGCACACTGGGTAGGAAACAGATGTGTCTGTAGGCAAAGAAATATGCTGTACTTGGAGTCATTCATTGATAAGCTGTTGAAAGATCTAGAAAGTTTTAAAACGCTCAGCAACATTTTACTCAAAGAAATTTCTTTCCCTGATTGGGAAGCATGCCAAAAAGTCCAAATAGAAGAAAATGAATGAGAAATAGGAAGTCAGAAAATAGCAGAAAGCTTTAGCCTCTTTAAGTTTCTTTATAAATTTTTATTTGTGTTTTAATTTGTTCAAAAGTATTTGCTGAAAAATCCACCTTATTTAATAAACTCGTTTTTCGTGCAATTAAAAGCCTAAAACAGGAGAATATTGCTTTCTTGGTCATCATCAATAAGAAGAAAGCTATCTGAAAGAGTGGAATTGGGGCAGCAGGGCTAATGTCACACGTATCTTGTAAATTAGAAATATCTCCTGTTAAAACCATTTATTCTTTTAATTTTGAAAATGTTTTTATTTATTTTTGAGAGAGAGAGAGCGAGCATGAGCGGGGGAGGGGCAGAGAGAGAGGGAGACACAGAATCTGAAGCAGCTCCAGGCTGACGCAGGGCTTGAACTTGTGACGTATGAGATCATGACCTGAGCCAAAGTTGGACGCTTAACCAACTGAGCCACCCAGGTGCCCCCAAACCATTTATTCTATAAGAAGTCTGGAAATAAATTTCAAATTCAGTTTTATCCCCAGTGCTTGGTATACAGCTTGTACATAGGGGTTGTTCAGTAACTATCTGAGGAATAAATAGATTATTAGAAATTTAAAAAAATTTGTTGAGTGCCTCCACTTTGCCCAGATATGTTCTAAGCTCTTAGGTTATATCAGTAGACAAAGCAAACAAACACAATCTGTTCTCATTAGCTTCCTTTAAATTTTTACCATTGTGTAAGGAGAGTGAGTGCAATTTGATTTTTTTGAGCAATATAGTTTTAAAATTGATTTTATTTTTTTAGAACGGTTTTAGATTTACAGCAAAAAAGTTCAGAAAGTTCCCATGTGCCTCATGCTCAGTTTCTCCTTTTGTTAATATCATATGCTAGTGCAATACATTTGTTATAATTAATGAACCAATATTAATACATTATTAACTAATGCCAATAGTTTATTTAGATTTCCCTAGTTATTTAGTGTCCTTTTCCTGTTCCAGGAATCAATCCAGGATACCACATTACATTTAATCATCATGTCTCTTAGGGTCCTCTTGGCTGTAACAGTTTTTCAGATTTTCCTTGTTTCTGATGACATTGACAGTTTTGAGGAGTGCTGGTCAAGTATTTTGTAGGGTGCTGCACTATTGGAATTTGTCTGATGTTTTCCTCATGATCAGACTGGGGTTATGGGTTATTAGGAGGGAGACCATAGAGGTAAAGTGACATTTTTATCACATCATGTCAAGGGTACATACTATCAACATGATTTATGACTGTTGATGTTGACCCTTGGTCACTTCGCTGATGTAGTATTTGTCAGTTTTCTCCCCTGGAAAGCTGCTCTTTCTACCCCCTTTCCGTACCGTATGCTTTCGAAAGAAACCACTATATGCAGCCCACATAAGCACTGGGTATCATGCCCTCCTCCTTTGAAGGTAGAGCATCTACAAAAATTATTTTGAGTTCTGCAATGAAGATTTGTTTTGTCTCTGATTTATTAATTTATTCAATTGTTATATATATATCACTAGGGACTACTCATGGATATTCATGTTATACTTTATGCTATAATTCAATACTACTTTATTTATTATGTTGTTCAAATTGTTCTAGTTTTGGTCATTGGGAGCTCTTTAAGTTTCTCCTATGGTCCTTTTTTTTTCTTTTGTCAGAAAAATTGTAACCATTTTAATTTTGACTGGCCACATCTTGATGTACTCTTAACAGCACTAAAACTTTAAAAAACATGTCTTTACCAATTTAATAAAAGGAAAATATATGTGTGTTTGTTATTTATTGCTGTAAAACAAATCCAAAACTTAGTGGCTTGAAGCAACATGACTTCTTCTTTCTCCTATCTCTGTGGGTTGACTGGACTCGAGTGGACAGTTCATCTACTCGTGGTATGGCATGGGCTCACTCACGTAGGTGCTTCTTTGACATATCTGCATCTGTGTGTATGTGTGTGTATGTTAGCACTTTCTTACTCTCTGACACTATAAAATGTTCCAAGATCATCTTGTATGTTTCTTGCCCCACTTTTAGAGTTGGCCATTCCTGTAAGGAGCCCTAATTCCTTTCATGGGAGAATGGTATTAGAAACCAAGATCTGAGCACTAGGTATGCTTGTTGCTACAAGGGTGTCATTTCTTTTATGCTTGCTCAGATAGCAGAAAAACCAATTTTATTTCAAACACTGTTAAATAGGTTAAATAGCACCCCTCAAAATTCATGTTCACCCACTGGAAACATCAGAATGCAACCCTATTTGGAAATATGGTCTTTGCAGATGTAATTAAGATAAAGATCAAGATGATTGGACTGTGGTGGGCCCTAAATTCAACAAGAGCGTCCTTATAAGAGATAGAAAAGGACACATGGAGGCACAGAGAAGACCATGTGCAGAGATTAGGGTTATGCTGCCACAAGCCAAAGAAAGCCAGAAGCTGGAAGAGGCAGGAAGAGATTCTCCCCTAAACCCTTTGGAGTGAATGTGGCCCTATGAAAACATCAATTTTGGACTTCTGGACTCCAGAGCTGCAAGAGAAATAAACTTCTGTTTTTTAAGCTACCAAGTTTGTGGTACTTTATTATGACTACCTTAGCCAAGGAACACAGGCAAAGATGGTATTTCTATGTCTCCATCCAAGCTTGCATGCAGCCGAGAACTACATGTGGGGAGGCTAAGAGGAGAAAGAGGAGGCAACTTGTTGGAAGCAGGGATGCAGAATGGAAGTTCTGGTTGGTACTGTACTTCTTCTCTCAACAGTCTGGGTTTCTAGGTTTCCCAGGTGAAGTGAATAATGAGAAACTGTGTCATGATGCTCTCTTTCTGTGCCTTCATACAGACACTGTACTAGGTTCTGACACTGGGTTGTGAGGGAGTAGGAGAGTAATATTTATTGAGTGTCTAACACAAGTTAGGCACTTTGCACAGGCCCTCATCTCATTCTAACAAGAACCCTGTAAAGGAGGCACTATTATTACCATGTTTTATAGATGAGAAAACAGAGTTGGAGAAGTTAAGCACCTGACCCAGAGTTATTTAGTTATGTTGCAAAGTAATCTCACCTTAAATTCCTGTGATGCTTTTCTATTATGCCACCTCAAATTTCAACCTTTGTTTGTTTGTTTTAGCATGATGATCACTTTATCTGAATTATTTCTTATAATTATGTTTTTTCTTTAGGGATGCTCCTGTCTTGACATTGATTGATATATTTAAAAATATTTTATTTTACAATTGATACATCTTTATTGCTGAGAAAAATAAGTCACAAAAGTCCTAAGCAAGCACTTTTTAAAAAGTAAACTCTGCCCCCAAAGTGGGGCTCGAACTCATGACCCCAAGATCCGCTCTACCGACTGAGCCAGTCAGGTGCCCCCTAGGCAGACACTTTTAAACCTACCATACAGAGATAATAAAACTTTATAAATAAAAAAATGTGATTTTATGTGATTAAATTATATATTTTTATTTTTAATCTACTCTTGAAAAAATTTTTTTCACTTGAAAGTCTCATGAGTGTTTGATGTATCTTTCCCCCCCCTCTTTTTTATTACCTTTGGTGACCACTTTGGTTTGGATCTTTACTGCCTTTTAAGGGACAATCTCAAAAATGTCTTCACTGGCTTCCCCAGTCATTTCTTGCTTGATTCCTTTCCTGCTTAGACAAACAAACATCCACAAAGACCACAAACCTGAGAAAGACTATTCATGATCCAATCTCATCTGCTTTGTCAGCCCCATCTTTCACTTCCTTCTCTGTGTGTGCCCCTGCATACTGCATTATTTTCTGCTAATTGGATGTGCCATGTGCCCTTTCTTGTCAGAAACTTTGTTTATGCAGTCTCTTTCACTCAGGGTATGTCCTTTCGTCCATCTCTACTCATGAAAACTTTTTAAGGTTCAGCTCAAAAGCCATCTTGTCCTTGAAGTCTCCCGTAGGTCTTTCAGCTCAATCATCTCTTTTCTTCCTCTGCCTTGAGGTCCTTTACCTAGAGGAGATGTTATATGTCCTAAATGAAAAGTTCCTTGAAGGCTGTGTTCTGTCTTCATCACTGTGTATCTCTTGAGCATTACATTATTAGTATCTTGTTTAATGTTTGGTGAATGAATACATGAGATAGATAGGTACATAGATACGTACATGATAGATAGATAGGTAGATAGATTGATTGATGAGAGGGGAGACATTGATGATGCATACAAAATTAACTTAATGCTAAAACTTTACACACAAAAAACTAATGATACTGTAATTCTAGGCCTCACTACATTTTCAAGGTGTGGGATAATTAAGCAAATCAAAGAAAATGCAAATACCACTCAGTTAAGTTACCTTGCAATTATTTCTATTTTTGCATTGAAAAGAATCTCACTTGATTATTGAGTTGCCATTAAAATGATTTGGATGTTATTACAATAATGCACAGAGAAAGTGGGGAAATGAAAACATTCATAATGGTTTGAATGGAATTTATATTTATAATGACTACCAATTTGCACTAGGAGATACTAAAGGCATATTATGTCACTTTAATTTGGCTTTTGAGGAAGATTGGGAGGTGGCTGAGGAATTAAATAATGGAACAAACCAAAACAGAATATAACCACGGTAGACTCATGTCCTTCCAGGGGAAAGCTTGTACTCAGCATGGAGCTGCATCAGATCTCAATTCAGAGAAGCTTAGGGCTCCTGTAGTGTTTCCCTCTTCAAAGCCTTGTGCAAACATGAACGAAGTTAATCTAATTAACTTATTAGCTTTTTAAGCTAGTGGTACCAATTAGTCACCTCATCAGACTCTGGCTCGGGTCTCATTGCACAGTGCTTAGCTATAAAGGGGCTTTCATCAAAACCCCCAGGAGTGTAACACATGGCATTTGCGTGTGTTTTCCAGAGAATGGCAAAAAGAGCCATGTGCAAGGCAATTACAGGGAACCCTCTCTGGGAAAACCTTAATCACAAGGACCATTCTCATCACCTCTTTTTAGAAAGGAAATCACATATTAGGTTTCATTCCTAGAAGTATGAACCCTTCCCTTAACCTGAGTCCAGAGAGTGATTATAAATCTTAGACTTAAATTCCTGGATGCTTATTGGGGGAGAAAGCCCCACAGGCAATAGGGAATCATAGAGGGTCTGGCAGTTTGGGTGGTATTTTTTTTTAAAGAGGGAGAAAAGGGGATTCAAGCAGAGTGCAATGAGAATAGTGATCCCAAAATACAGCCCTCAAGGAAGACTTCCAGAGAGACAATGGGGAAGGAATAAATAAAAAGAAAGTTATAAATTCATCTATTTGCTCTTCCCTGACCCTTGCTTTTACTCCTCTTCACTGCAACTACCCTGGGAAAGGCACAATACTTTCCCCTGTCACAATATTGAGAAAAATTGAAACGGGGAAGAAAGACCACCAGATGCTTTATTGTCTTAGACGTTTCCACATAATTAGCTGGGGATAAAGGGCCTCTGCATGGTTTCATTGCATTGAATGAACTTGGATATTGCTACACAGTAGTGTGTTTTATGATTCATGCTCTGTTATCCTGTGGCTTTTTGAAAACTGCCAGCTACTTTATCACTGCCGGCCAAGCCTGGGCCCACCACTTAAAATGCAGCAATGCAAAGTTAACTGTGCATGACAGATGTCCATGAAATTGTTTAACACACACATACACGCTCACACAGAGCACAAAGCTGGCTCCGGCCCTCTTAGGAGTCTTGCTGGCTCAATGTCCCTATTAAACATAAATAAAAAGTATAGGGCTAGGAAAGAAAGAAAAATTCATGAAATGACAAAAAAGAGAGCACATTTTGGACTCGGGTTACATTGGATGTATTTAAAATCTCAAAAGGCCCTTGAAAAATTTAGAAATAATGAAGTCACAAGAGAAACAAAGGCCTGGGGGTATGCAGGGGTTAGGTTAGGAAATTGGTATTTGAAATTATCTTCTTTTTTCTCTGAACTGATATCACCAAGACATTACTGTCTCCTCCCTTTTTCTCCAGTCCTTCGTGCCATGGAAAGCAATCTCTCAGTATGGCCCTCACTTGCTTTCTCTCTTGACACCCATATCCTAACCCTCCCATCCTGTAAGTTCTCTGTATCTTATATTTCAACTCTATTGCACATTCCCCTCTTCCTTCTTATACCAGGTCCTTTTATACTTTCAGCTTTTGAAAAAGGAATGTCCTTTTACAGCAGGAAAGTGCTTTTCCTGGGAAATGACTCACTCTCCATTCTACTTTTTGTAGAACGTTTTTTATATGGTGACACACACTGAAATGTAGCATTTTATGTGAGTGCCTGTCTCCCTCAAGATTTGAAGCTCTTGAGTGCAGGGGTTGTGACCTACTCATCTTTGTCTGTCAGAGCTCATTGTAGCAGCTAAAATAAGGTTGGTACTCAACCAATGTCCAGTGGACAGTGAAGTTACATGGGAGCTAAGTCCAGACTTTGCCAGGGTAGGTGGGTGAGATGGAAGCTTCTAGTAGTTTCCTTGACTGAGGCTTCCTTCACTTTTATTTTGTGGGGGTTACTTTTTGGCAGTGACATGTCCTAATTCTTAGAAAACTCTGAGGAACAATGTTTCAGGAATGGAGATCACTTAGGGAAGATAAGGAACTCAAAGGTTAGGTTAGTAAAGATTGAGGTAATTCAGGGTAGAGAAAAGTCCCAACTCCACACAATCCTGTTCCAGGGAAGTTTGTGAAAGGACACCCCATTTTTTTTACAATGGCATGCCATGCTCATATGTTTTACCATTTCTCTCAAACTTTAGTCACCCTTATTACTTCACCCTGGGGTGTGTCTTAGCTCAAGCTGCCCTAACAAAATATCACAGACTGGGTGGCTTAAACAACAGAAATGTATTTCTCACAGTTCTGGAGGCTGCTAGTTCAAGATCAAAATGCCAACAAGGTAGGGATGCTTGGGTGACTCATTCAGTTAACCATCTGACTCTTGAATTTGGCTCAGGTCATGATCTCACAGTTCATGGGATTGAGCCCTGCATCAAGCTGTGCGGGGTCAGTTGCAGAGCTTGTTTGGTATTCTCTCTCTCTCAAAATAATTAATTAATTAATTAATTAAAAAATTAAAACAAAAAGATGCCAACATGGTAGCTTTCATACGGAGGCATCTTTTCTTGGCTTTTAGGTGGTCGCCATCTTGCAATGTGCTCACATGACCTCTTCTTTGTGTGTATGGGGAGATTGAGCTCACTCTCTGATGTCTCTTCTTTTAAAGACACCAATCTTATTGGATGAGGGAGGGCCCTATCCTTATGACCCTATTTAGCCTTAATTATTTACTTAGAGGTCCCGTTTCCAAATATAGTCACATTGAGGGTTAGGGATTCAACATATGAATTTGAGAGGGACATAAACATTCAATTCATAATAGGGTGAAATCTTTAAATTATGGTTAAAGGTTTTGGCTGATTAAATAAAGCTTCAAGGGGCACCTGGGTGGCTCAGTCAGTTGAGCGTCCGACTTCAGCCTCAGGTCATGATCTCATAGTGTGTGAGTTTGAGCCCCACATTGGGCTTTTTGCTGACAGCTCAGAGCCTGGAGCCTGCTTTGGATTCTGTGTCTCCCTCTGTCTCTGCCCCTCCCAGCTCATGTTCTGTCTCTCTCTCTCTCTCTCTCTCTCTCTCTTAAAAATAAATAAATCAAACTTAGAAAAAAATAAAAAAACTTAGAAAAAAAGCTCCATGTAGAATCTCATGTATTAGCCAAGAGGTTGGGGCGTAGAGACTTTCTTCAGTAATTCTCATATCATACCAGGGTAGCTGTATGTAGCTCATCCTGGCTGTCTTGGCATTTCCCACCTTATACCTTCTCTTCTCCCTCATTCCCAGAGCTGGTTTCTCTTGTCACCTTCAGTCCCCTACAGAGAAGCAAAAGCTTCTTGCTTCTGAACACTGGTGCTTCAGGTATGGGTTTTGCAACTTTCTTTCTTATACTTTATTCTGTTGATCACAGTTTACCCATCCTTTGTTTTATTCAGTTGGGAACATGTATTCCTTACTCATGTGATTATTGGTGGAAGTGAATGCTAAAAACTTCATTGTAATGTACTCCAGGGGTTACAGGTTTGCATTATTTATTTATTTATTTTGGATAATAGCTTATAACTTTTTGTAGAGAAGGGACTCCAATGAAGGAAGTGTTAAGCACCAGAACAGGACTCTACATGAGTTTGTTAGAGATGGGGAGATGAAAAGGAGAATTAAACCAGTAGGCAGCCATTTTTTGTGTCCATGCAGAGGACTCTGCTCTTTTCTAAAACTCTTTGGCATTCACAACCAATCAACAACAACCAAAAAATGCCCTCATAGAAAAAGGCAAGGGGATCTACTCATGGTGTTGGAATAGAAACATGGGATACCATATACTATATCATATACTATAAATAAGCTGCAGTCAGAGTCTCTGGAGTTTTTTGATATAAAACAAAAGGAAAGAACACACTGTAGAAATAAAATGAGAAAAAAAATCAGTGAAATTTCCATTGTGAGGATTTTGAGTTTTCATTCTCCATTTTCCCTCCCTCTTTTCCCTTAACTTATGACATTAAAGAGAAAGGCAACTTCCCCTTAGCTGGCTGATGGCCAGCAGTCAGGCTATGGGGCTCTGGGTGGTAGGACACATAACCTCAGTTCTCCTCCTTCCTGAAAGCTGGATTTCAGCACAGCTTTGCAATGGAGTTGAGTCTTTTGTGCTCTGGCAGGCTAATCCATACTTTACAAAGAGTCTCTTGATAAGTCGGGTTACTCCTGTATCCAGGAACCACAACTCAGAGAGAAGGGGGCTCATAGACCTCTTTCTCCCAAATCCAAGTGGTTAATTTCTATGTTTTTGTTGACATATCCCTGTGTTTATATATTGTTGTTGTTTATGAGAGTCTAATTAGCCTCAAAAAAAATGAATATGCTTCCCATAGTGTTGTCATTTTAATGTGGAGTTGTTTAATTTGCCTCGTAAAATACTTTAGTTTTCTTAAAAACTAATCTGTTTTTAAGATTGTGCACCAAAGGATTGTTAATGTTTCTGTGTAACTAGAAATACCTGAAGAAAAAAGAAAAAATCAAAACTTTTTTTAACTTTTACAACATTCACCACCTCCTCACTTAATATATTCCTTATCATTATTAAAGGAATCAAACTCTGTTTCCTTATAAAGCTGTCTACCCCTCTGGAGAAGCATAACCTATCTCTCACTAGGGTGCCACTTAAATCTTGAGGAGAGTAAAGAAAACGTGTGAGGACCCCAGATCTGCATGTTTTCACATCTCTGTTGTGGATATGTGGGAATCGTGTGTGTGTGTGTGTGTGGGGGGGGTGACTGTGTATTGCATGTGTGAATTGTGCGTGTGGACTGTGCGTATTTTGTGCATGTGTGGAGACTGTGGGTGTGCGTGGGCTGGGTGTGAGTGTGGGGATTGTGTGTGTGTGTGTGTGTGTGTGTGCATGTGTGGACTGTGGGTGGCCTGCTCAACATTTTGGTGGATGTTTCATTCCCACCCCTTTTACTACGACCCTGGTCAGACCACTTTTATGCCCGTGACAGCTTCATGAAGCACAAAACATGGAGCAATACATGGCATGAAATTGGCAACAAAGCCGAGCAAAAGGAGGAACAATTCTCTGGCAGGATGTGTTCACAATATGGCTGATTGGATCTGGAAGCAGATGCCAGCAGCGGGTATTGTCCTGGTGACTGAAAAGACATGACCCCTGAGAAACCGAAGACAAGGAGGCTCTCCTCCCGAACCAAGGGGGAGGGGAGAAGAGGTGAAACCAATGAATAAATCAGGCAATGAAAACCAGGGAGAAAAGAAAATGCTAACGAGGACTTTTTATGGGGAAAAGGGGGCAGTTCAGTATGCAATCGCTCCCGCTCCCCAGCTAGCTGAACACTTTCTCAGACAATGGCTTTTTAACAGATGGGAGACCCAGTGAAAGAAGCCAACTTTTGCGCAGTGGAGAATCCCTGTTTGTTTAGTCTGCTGCTGGGCAGGTGTCTGGAGAAAGGCGATCCAGCAGGTTAAGTGCCTTGGTGCCAGTTTAATACAGAGCAGCCAAGATGTCAGAGGCGACTGGTTTTATTGGGGGAGGACTGCGCTTCTTATAATGGTTTGTGAAATTCTGAAGAGAGGAAGCGGACTGGAAGTTGCCTCCTGAAGTGCCAGCCCTCTCTCCCTCTCCCCTCCCCCCTGCTTGCTCTCTCACCTCTCTCTCACCAGCCCTGGGGCCAAAAAACTTGTTGAAGAGCTGTCCATCAAGTGAAGGATGAGGAGGGATGGGAATACCACATAGCCTGCATTCTCAAACCAAATATCATATTTCCAAACACTTTAAACACATAAAGGCAATTAAGTGCATTTAAAAGTGGGAGGTAATCTTATTTTCATCAAGTGGGCTCTCTGAAATTTTACTGTGCTAGAGAGGCTTTGCATTATCCAGCAGACTCCAGAACCATTTAGGCTCCATCACTGCACTAGAAGTTTTTGTGTTGGCTTCCAGTAGTGTTGGGCTCTGTGGACTGGGTTGCAGATTTTGAAAAGGATACACTGGGGATATGGCTGGGGAGTCTGCAGAACTACTCTTACAGCTCATTGGCCTTGCTCTTCCAGAGATTTTCAAGAAGGTGAATGTACTTTTTCAGAGATGAGCTAACTCTTGCAGAAGAAAAGTGTGTGTGTGTGTGTGTGTGTGTGTGTGTGTGTGTGTGTGTGTGAGAGAGAGAGAGAGAGAGAGAGAGAGAGAGAGAGAGAGTTTTGCTTGTAAAGAGGAAAAGTTCAGAAGATTTCCCCTCATTACAGAGAGTGCATGTAATAGAAGCCAAAGGAATATCTGTGTGAGGAATCTGGGGTTTGGTTTTCAGCCTTAATTATATTGTGAGGAGGACATGTTCAAGGAGAATGAAGGATCTGGGTTGGGTGGGTGGCAGGGATATTATTCCCTTTGATTTGTGAGACATGGATTGTGTGAGACGGGAACACAATGCCCACCCATCTCCTTACCCCTTGCTACCAGCTAATTCTCATGAATCAGTAGTTTATTCACCATTTTCAATCACTTTATTCCTAATGTAACAAAGGCATTATCATGTGGGCTGGTATTTGCCTCACTCTGAGACATGATTCACCAGGGTTGGAAGCTTATAACTCAAAGCGACTCTGGTCGCAGTCCTCCATGAGGCAGGGCTTGGCCATTCATGAGACAAAGAGCACTTTGAAAAGATCGAGAGAATAGTCATTGGAAATTGTAAAAGACAGAAAACTTCTCATTACATGTTAATAATAGAGTTTAATACTTTGTTTCTGTGCAATCTCATGAAATTCATTTTATTTTATAAGAATTTTTAAAAGGATTAGCTTCTTTTTGCATAAAGTTATCAGCTTGCTGTTAATAGCTTTAAAATATGCTGAATGTTTTTGACATGAAAATCAAGTATCTTATTATCGCTGTTATCAAAAACATTTAGTGAGCATCTCCTATGTACAAAGAGCTGGGTTGAAGAGTCACAGGACAGAACCCTGTCCCAAGGTATTTTGATAGTCTGTCCCAATGAATCATTTTTTCATGTCTTTGCAGTGGTTTAGCTATCACAAAACAGCATGTCTAAGTTTGAAGGGAGTTGGGGTACCAAAGGGGACAAGAATACTGGGACATTTGGTGCACTATTCTGTGCATCTTTTAATGCCATCCCTAAATAACACTGATGATGACAAAATTACAACTGTCATGTATTGGAAACATACAATATAAAAGGACTGTGCTGAGTGCTTTAAATTATTATTAAATTCCCCTAGCTACTCTATGTGGTTTCTGCTCATATTATTCCCATTTTATACATGGAGTCTGAGCTTAGCGAGTTTAAGAAACCGTAGTCTTTTAAGAAGTGGCACTGTTTGGATTTAAGCACAGTCCTGTCTGACTTCAAAGCCATATTCTTAACCATTTTGTCCTGTTGCTTAGTTCTGCAAATACATAAGAATGTATTTATTTGTGTAAAACTTATTTGTTGGATATCTACTATTTGAAAACAAAGTATATAAAATCTTGGCAAGATTTTATTTAAGAAACAAGTCTTAGGAGGGTCTTGTGGTGAAATACAAAGTGATAAAATCTTTTTTAGAAATTATTTATTTGAAGTCAAGTTAGTTAACATACATTGTTGTATGGGTTTCAGGACACAGTAATTAAATCTTTATGTACCTTGTCAAATATATGAACCTTGGATGATGGGAGACAAAAAACATCAATAACTTTCAATAACTACATTCCATTTCCAGTTATCTGTGTCTAAGAGTTTCGCAGAATTATTCAGAGTGTTGACAATGTGTGCTTTTACTAACTCCATCAATAAAGCAATGACATAGAAGTCTATTTCACTTTGTTTATTATTTTAAAGACTGCATGTTAAGAGGTAGAGTAAGGGTTATTAATGGTTACTATTGAAATGCCAAAATCAAACTAATGCTGAAATCCTCAAGGTTGGCCCTATCATCAAGCACCAGCCTGACTCTGCATTCATAAAGGGGTTTTTAGTAGAAATGAGAGGTTTCAGGTAGTACTTGTCATTCCCTTGAAGATCTTCAATCAGTGACCTCTCCGTGGTTCCTGTATCTCATCTGACATTCATATTCAGTATAAAAGTAATTCCACCAGAATTAAAAGTTATTTTAGATTTACATTAAAAAAACGCAGAAATGGAGTCTCCTGCTATCTTTGTTAAGTGTTTGTTGGGCTGTGGTTGTATAGTTCTTAACCAGTATGAAGATGAGGGGGACCCAGAAAGGAAACTAGTGTTCTTGTGTAAACGTCAGTTCAAACAAGAATGCTCAGGTCAAATCTCTGGGTTACGAACCAAAATTTGGAAATAAATGATTTTAAGGTTCCATTCAATTAAGGTCCAGCTTGAGAAAAAAACTTGATCTTTACAATCTTAACTCCATTCTGTTACATAGCAGGGATTTACACAGATGCTTCTATTGGTGCTTTGTAAGTATTTATTAAATATTTGTTGAAAGAAAATGAATATACATCTTTCCTTCCATTAGTCGACTGTATGCTACTTGAAAGCATAGACCAGCTTATTCTCTTTTTTGCTTTCAGCCATCTGCTGCATACTACATGCTCAATACATATTTGTTGAATGAATACATTTATTAACCCATTTTACAGACAAGGAAACCAAGACAGAGAAAGGTTAAATAACTAGTCTTGTCATGCAGCTAGCAAGTGGTGGGGAGAGTCAGGATTGGAATCCTGGTTTTAGAGCAGGAGTTCTTAGCCATAATGATAACGTGTGGCTAATTAAAGATGTCCACAAATTCTTTGAGATTTTTCTCATTTTGAGTTGAGATCTTTGCCTTCCTCTCTTTGAATTTGGGTCAGTTATGCAACTGCTTTGATCAACAGAATATGTAGGAGATAATACTATCACAACTTCTAGGCCTAGGCTGGGCCATGTAAAAAGTCTTACTACCCTGAGACAGCCATATTGGAGAGGACTCACATAGGTGCCCCAGCAGTGACCAGCCTTCCAGCTGTCTCCACTAAGGTACTAGACATGCACGTGAAGTTATCTAGTCCAGCTCCTCTGCCAGCTGAGTACCGCTGAGTAACCTCTGTCAGCTTCCAGTTGAGTCCTGAATTCCTGACCCATGAAATTGTGAGATACTAAAAAAAACACTTTAACAGTAATGACAGTGACACCACCACCATCATCAAGGATGTTATTGAAGTCACTAAGCTTTTGGTAGTTTGTTATATACGGCAGTAGGTAACTAGTAAGGAAGTCTGTAATTGAATGGAAAGGTATGGAATTCCACAAACCTCAAGATGAAAGAACATCTGTGTGAGGAAAGAAAGAGATAAAGAGAATTACTATTGTTGTTGGAAGTTACTATAAACTGCTTGGTCATATAGGTGACACAGATCATGCTTTCCTGACACAAAGACAAAATAGAGTAAGGATGAATGACTCATTCCATAAAAGTGAAGTATGTGTGTAAAACTGGACTTACTTTGCTAATAATTTAGTCACTTAAGTGGTAGAGGATGTAACAGAAAACTGACCCTTAATTTCAGGTTTCTACTTGGATATCTAACGGGTGTCTCAAATTTAGCATATCCAGCATAGAACTCAAGTTTTCCACTTTATCTTTTCTGGACTACTTCTTCAGCATTACACATCTCAATATATGATAGTTTCTCAGGTTCAAAACTTTGGGGTTTTGACTCTGCCCATATCCAATATTCAATCCACCTGCAGTTTTATCTATATTGCCTTCAAATTTATAGCAACTCTATGGGAAAGCAACAGGTTTTGTGTGAATAAAAACAAAGAGTTCCATGGTCAATTATAGTTGAAAAATTGATGAGGTCCTTTGTTGTAAGATTTTTTTTAAAAAAAGAATGTAGAGCTACTACAGTTTAGGATAATGTACTTTATGACTCAGGCAATGTTTCCTCCCCCCAAAATTATTTGACCAGTATTAATGTTACATGGAACAAACTTGGAGAAAAGCTGTTCTGGCATCATATATCCTGTATTCAGTAAAGCATTTAATAGTTTCTGTGATACTGTTGTGGAAATGGAAGAGATATGTGGGATGCATGAGAATATTGTCAGGTGGGTTTACTTCTAGTCGAAACAAAAACATTCAGGGGGTGCCTGGGTGGCTCAGTCAGTTAAGCGACCGGCTTCAGCTGAGGACAAAAACATTTATGGAAAGTGATAAAGAGACCTCTTCAGTAGAGAGATATTTTTTTTTATGGCAATGGCATCAGTTAATATTTTAATCACCATATTAAATGGCAATATGGAAATTTAGCAAGTTTGTGAATACTCACAAAGTTGGGTGAGCTAGCCAATACATTGGGTAGATTCAAAACCTTTTCTTTAGATTGGAATGTAAAACTTGAAAGCATCAAATGATATTGTACAGGCATAGTAGAAAAAAAAATCTACATACTTAATTTTCAAGAAAGATATATTGATTAACTATAAGATCGAGATAGATTTGGCCTGACAGTGGAAAAGACAAGTTTGTATGGTTGCAAAAAAAATGCTTATGCAATATTAATCTCTATTTATGGAGAAGTCTAGATAAACAGACCTGATAAATAAGTATGCATATATCGTAAACTCGCTCAAGGCAAAATTTTATGTCATCTGTTAATGCAGAAGCCTCATCACTTTTAGACAGTCATGCTATTTTTTTGTTTCTCTCTAGTCAATGACCGCCCCTGTTCTGAAGCCTTGACATTTCCCCTTCCCTCAAGTTCTTTCCTCATACCTTTTTACTTTCTCTTTACTTCCTCTTCTCTCTTACTCAGGGTACATCAACTACTGTAAAAGCCACACACTTGTCTGTATTAATCAGCGTAGGTATTGGCTCTAATATAAAACCCTCAAATTTCAGTGTATTAAAATAATGAGGTAACTTTTTATCCACACAATAATTTAATGCAAGTGTTCCTTGTTGGGTAGATATCCTACTTCCTTACCTAACTTCTGAGCCCAATATATCTACCAAAATTCTACAATTAATTATTGAGCAGATAGTTCACAGAAGGGGTAAAGTACATTTATTCTAATATTTCTAGCATTCAGCTAAGTGACAGGCATTCATTCATTGATTTAACAAATATTTATTGAGTGCCAACTTTGCATTAGCCAGTGTCCTCAGCCCTGGCAAAGCTGATAAGACAGAAAATGTTACAGTTTTCATGGAGTTTGTATTATTGTGGGGAAAGACAGATAATAAACACATAATCAATGAACAAGATAATAATAGGGCTCTGAAGAAAATACACCTGAGGGATGTGATGGAGCTTGTGCATGTGGGAGCTACTTCAGATTGATAGACCCTTTTGAAAATATGAGACTTTAATTGAAACCTGTCAAGATGAAGCTGCCTCTACAAAGATCTGGTGAGAGGGTGTACCAAGCAGAGCAAGGAGTGGATGCAAAGGATCCAAGCAGGAATCAGCTTGGTGTATTCTAGTAACTGGACAAGGATAGAAGATAGGAGATGAATTTATAGAAGTAATGGGGGTTGGGTTATTATAGAGCCACACTGGAAGTACTGAGGAATTTGGATTTTATTCTGAATGTGAATAGAAGTCAAATGAGGGTTTTCAGCAGGGAGTGATATGACCTAATATACTTTTTTCCAAGTTGGCTCTGGCTCATGCATGGAGACGAGATTCTGAAGAGGACCAGAGCAGAAGGAGGGAAATCAGCAGAAGCAGGAGTTGCAGTAATGCAGGTAAAAGACTATGGACCTGGTTGAGGATGATAACAGTGGAAATGCATAGAAATGGACAGATGTGGGCTATGTTTTAGAGTGAGAATTGGCAGGAATAGATTTAGATTTGCCAGTGACCATCTGGATGAATGGTGGTGACACTTACTGAGATGGTGAAGACCTAATTTGAATAGGCCAACTTTGAGGTACCAATTAAATATGCAAGTGGAATTATCAAACAGGCAGGTGGATGTACTGTCTGAAGTATAGGGGAAAGACTAGAACTGGAGGTATCAGGTTTGGGTCATTCACCTCTTTGTAAGATGGCCACGGCAGTCTGTCACATCCCTGTCAAATGGGTACAAAAGAGTCTCCCATACTTTGTTTCCAAGAAAGAGGAAAGTTTGTCAGACTTATCCTCATACTCATTGACTAGAGTTGCATCACATGACTGTGCCTAAGCCAGCCATTGACAAAAGGAATGGGCTAACCATAGTGGGCTTGGTTAATCAGAACTAGCCCTTAGACTGAGGGTGGAGCCAGCTTTTCCCAATATCTAAGGCAATATGGAGGTGGGTGGATGTGTGGACAAATCAAGGGAAGGAGAAAAGATGGGACAGATATTAGGGGTCAACCAACATTCTTGTTAAAGTCCAGTTCCGTTTTCTCATTATTAAACAGGACAGTGCATTACCTCACAGAGTATGTGTGATCTTAACTGAGTCAATGGTATGAAAGCTTTGTAAACCATAAAACAGTATAAAATAGTTAAGTTAGTTTGAATCAGACTGTTCCTAACATTGCTCCATTTCTCTGTTTTACTCAAGGGTTGCTGGTGTTCTGGCAGTATTTGTTATTATGTTGCTTAAGTGTTTCTTTCAAAGGCTTAAGAAATGAATTGAGGATGAAACATAAGTTTAGCTGCCCTTAACATGTTTCCTTTCATCAGTAGACATGTGTTTCCATCAGTAGACATATGTTTTTCCCTTACCATGTGTCACTAATGTTTTTGTCCTTTCTTGTATCCAACACATGAAACATGGAATTATTTTCAAACTTATGAGAAGGAAGTTCATCAGTAAGATCCTGCTGAACTCTCTGAGGCATTCATTTGCCCTTTGGTAGAGAGCAACACATAAGAAAGTGACTTACCTGAACTTGGCTGCTGGCAGAGTTGAAATGATCATTTCTCAATTATTAAGAGCCTAAAAGGTAGTAGGTGCTGATCAGAACATATAATAAATGTCACCCCTGATCTAGAATACAGGAATTATCAGTTCCAATTATAGGTTTAATGTACACTGTATTCTACTTGCTTTCAAACATTTTTATATAGATATTAACATATCACAAGTGCTTTTAGGGCAAGGCACACGGCTATATTGTGTACCAACATTTTGTTTTTAGCTATTTGTTCATTTACAAGCATTTGTTGTGTGTCTAACATATGCTAGACCCTGTACTAGGATTTTAAATAAAATAAATATGATCTTTTATTCTTATATTTTATGGGGCATACCCATTAGGAAGGAAGTTAGTAATTACACTAATAATCAGGTATGCATCTGACACTTGTGAGGCCTGGGGCAAAAGGACAAGTGGATGCCATGTATCAAATATTTAAATACTTAATAGTGATGAGCTCTGACATTTGTCCAGTTCATGTTTTCTTCTGGAACCTCAAAGTTCACACCCTGGAGAGTTTCCTTGCAACATGGAGGCTAAAGGAGGCTTGCTCTCTTCCAAGTCAGTCCTGCTACTTGTGACCCTGAGTGGCAACAAGAAGCGTCTGGCAAAGGGCAAGAAAGAAGGTGGTCTGTGTCCCGGTTGGTGGACTGAATCAGACACTGACATAGGAACAGACATTGTCCAGGTGCTGGGAACTGGGCTGGGAGGTCTCATGAGTCACTTTCTCATCCCCTTTTAGGCAGTTGTAGAGGAGAGAGATGGAGTGCAGTCTTCTGGGAAACTCTGTCTGCTTTGGGTGTTCTGGGGCAACAACTTCAAACAAAGGGGACTTCTACTATCTATTTCCCAGAGCAGAGGCTGAGATTTTCTTCTTCCTCAATTGACGCAGGCTCCTTTGTTCTCAACCGGGCATGGTGCAGCTTGCTCAGGACATCCCTCCATAATTCACTCAAAAGTAGACTGAACTCTCAACCATCTTTTTTGGAGGCTAAAAAAAAATTGTGTTCATTTTGATATCTGTGATATGTGTGGTTCTCTAAAGCAAGGGGCCTACGACAGAATCCCTCTTGCCTGGGTTTAAGTGTAGTTTGCCGGTAATCTTACACATACATATGTAGCTACAAGCCATGATAAGGGCTATGAAGGAAGAAGACAGAGGGCTAGGAGGAAGTGTGTACAGGAATGGCCATTTAGAGGAGTGGTGTGTGTGGTGTAGGTCAGGGAAGGCCTCCTGGAGAAAGTTTTAGGAAAGGCTGAGACTAGAGTGTAGGCTGACATTAACACCTAATCTGAGCAATGTTCTCAAGTTAGCTAATACATTTCATGGAAAGTTAGACTGCAGCTCAAGTTCTTACAAAATGTAATCTTCATGTTTACTATTTTTTTATGAAAGTAATAACTCTTCATTACAAATCAAGTAATATAGATCTATAAGGTTAAAAAAATGACTATTTCCTGTAAAACCACCTCTCAGGAGATTTGAAATTAATACTGTGATTTAATTTTCTCCTAGTTTTTTTCTCATACATATACACTAATTTTTTATGTGCATATACAAATAATCACTTATTATTTTGTATCTTTCACTGCTCCAAGGTGGAGCCCTTTGTTCACTTTCATGGTAACCACCAGTTGACCAGTCACCTACTTTCCAGTTCCCGCAGTAGGATCCATAGGGGACTGAACATGTCCAATTTGTATTCCTTTCTATGGGTAAACATAATGTAGATAATTAATTACACCTAAAGCTAAGATCCATATAGTTTCTGTGTCATTTATGCATTAACCTGTCTTCTGGCTGTGGTGTGAAATCTAATAGGTTGGAATGAGTGCAACTCAGTTATTGTTTCTTTCCCTAATTTCCCATGATACCATCATCATCATCATCATCATCATCATCATCATCATCATCATTTGTTTCCCTTTTATTTTCAAATGATGCCTGAGGTTGCAGAGCTTATTCCTCTTTTAATGCCTGGAGACCATCTTCTTTCTCTTTATATTTGTAAACGCACTTGAGGCCAGTTCTGTGAGATACGGTCTACACCAAATCATGAACTCTCTCTTGGTCTTATTAGCTGTTGTTGTCTATGTTGTTTCTAGGACTGAATTTAGAGAGTCCTAAACCTATATTCAGTTTTTGGTTTTGTTGTTTACTGATGGCGTGAACTTGGACAGGCAATTTCACTTCTCAGTGTTCTCCTTGTAACACAGAATATCAGAGTTCACTCTGACCTCCCCTTAGGGCTACTGAAAGATTACACTGAGATGAAGTGTGTGAAAGATCTTTGTGAGCTGTAAAGTTTGTACTAATATTTTCTGGAATAAATTTCTGTTTAACTGAGAAATCACTACTTCTCTCTGCTCTTTTAATGACCATGTCCATAGTCATTCCCTAGAAAGTATGTCCTGAATCAAACAAGACAGAGGATAGAATAGTGTGCCCATTTTATTTCCTTCAACATGAATATACTTTCTTTTAAATATGGAAAAGTTTTACATATGTATAGTTTTATATGTAGCATCCTTTATTTTAGTATATAGCCTAACACTTATAAATAACCACCATACAATTATTTCTCAATTTCAAACATTCCTTCTCTGTGGAAATTCTGATGGTAAGATGAAGGGAACATGCATTTATAATGAGTAGGCAGCTGACTTTTTTTATGGTTGATATAGAATTATGGTCTATTATCTATAGTTTGTTGCAAATAATGCCTAGGAAAGGTTTTAGGTGATTCATTAGGTGGTAATTTAAGTCCCTGCATATTATTATTGTTAATTAATGATAATAAAAACAACCCAAACGTTGGCATAGGGAGAGGTGACATCAAGTTTGATAGACTTTCTTGAGAAGGTTCCAAACACCACATAGATTTGGGGTTTTGTTTGAGCAGCTTTGTTGACCACTTTCATAATCCTGAAGCTGAAGCCAAGATGAGTTATTACTCATTTAATGTGTAGGCTGTTTCCCACCCCCCACCCCTAATTGTAAATTATACAATCTCAACCTCTATAGCCAGCAATATCTGACTTTATTGCTTTCCATTTTATGAAAATTAATTACAGCTCACATTCTGACACTGAAATTAAGGAGTAAGCACTAAATCTCATACACAACAATAGGAAATTAAGAGAACATTCTTTATTATCAGAATAAAGGGGGTGCTTTTTCTTCTCTTAAGGCACTGGACTATGAGATAAAATCAGATTTAAACAAGCATTGCTCCTCCTTAACTTGTGTCACTGCAGCATGAAAGACAAAATAGAATTATGATATTTTAATTTAAAAAAAACTACAACTCTTTCTATTTTGTCCTGAGGGACATTGTTTTGTGATAGCATGGTAGGCTATGGAACTCTGTCCCTGTAGGCACTGTCTTAGTAGGGAGCCAGGAGATGTAGGAGGTGAGACAACTCATCTCTGTACCGATAATGGACCAAATTCACTGGATTCTATGAATTCCTCCAAAAGAAAAAATAATTTTGTAGAGAAAACTATAAGTATAAATAGCAAAGAGATTGAGATGTGTATACGAGTAAATGTGCCCCCTTGTGCTGGTATCATCCTTTGGCCACAGTTTTCACAAGAGCAGCAATTATATATACTATCCAACTTTATAAGTATTTCACAGTTAGTAAAGTATTTTCAAATACACATTTTATTTAGTAATCACAGTAATCCACTGAGAAAATTATTTTGTTTACTTATTTATTTTTATTGAAGTTTACACAAAATTACCTTAGGTTCAAGTTTACAACAGTGATTCGACAAATTTATATATTATGCCATGCTTACCATAAGTGTGGCTACCATCTGTCACCGTACATTGCTATTACAGTACCACTGATTATATTCCCTGTGCTGTAGCTTCTATCCCCGTGACATATTCATTCCATAACTGGAAGCCTGGATCTCCCACTCCCCTTCACCCATTTTGCCCATCCACCCACCCCCTTTCCCTCTGGCAACCATCAGTTTGTGCTCTGTAATTATGTGCTCTGTATCAGTCTATTGCTTTTTGTTTGTTTATTCACTTGTTTTGTTTTTTTAGATTCCATGTATAAGTGAAATCATATGTTGTTTGTCTTTCTCTGCCTTACTTCACTTGGCATAATGTACTCTAGGTTCATTCATGTTGTCACAAATAGCAAGATATCATTCATTTTTATGGCTGAGGAATGTTCCATTATACACACACGTGCGCGCGCACACGCACACACACACACACACACACAATACATTTTCATTCATCAGCAGACACTTAGATTGCTTCCATATCTTGGCTATTGTAAATAATGCTGCAATAAGTATAGGAGTGCATATATCTTTTTGAATTAGTATTTTCATTTTCTTAGGATAAATGCCTAGTGGTGGAATAACTGGATCATATGGTACTTCTATTTTTTATTTTTTGAGGAATCTTCATACTGTTTTCCACAGTGACTGAACCCATTTCCATTTCTACCACTAGTACTAG
The DNA here is from genome assembly GCF_023721935.1 of Panthera uncia. Classification (NCBI taxonomy): domain Eukaryota; kingdom Metazoa; phylum Chordata; class Mammalia; order Carnivora; family Felidae; genus Panthera; species Panthera uncia. The sequence continues at coordinate 67,754,935 of NC_064811.1, read as the reverse complement.
AGGGTTCATTTTTTTCCATATTCTTGCCAAACACTTGTTATTTCTTGTCTTTTGATTCTAGGCATTCTGACAGGTGTGAGGTGATACCTCAGTGTGGTTTTGATTAGCATTTCCCTGATGATTAGTGATGTTGAGCATCTTTTCATGTGTCATGAGAAAGTTAAAGACAGAAGGGGTCAGAAACCTATTCACTTCTTCTCCCCTATCCTTAGCTACATTCTTTGAGGCACTTCGGTGGCAATCCATGGAGCATAGTTTGAAAACCGATTGCATAAAATTTAAAGTGTTCAATAAATGTTCAAACAGCATTCACTGAGCCCTCCCTGTATACAACCACATAGTAACTGAGAAAGTTCTGTGCTTTCCTGCCACTGACCTAGTCTCTTTCTGATAATAAACAGAAGCATGTCTTTGAGAGACTCTAAAATAAGCATAGCACTGGCATCTGTTTTTGCTTCCTTAGCTAAAAACTAAATGTGAGACTAAAAATCTTTGACGGGTTTTATTGCCACAATTATGAGGTATGCTGCATTAGATATTTACACAATTTAGGGCGGTGCTTTTGTGTGTGTTGAAATTTATCAGTACTGTATCTTGATACTCTTATTCAGAGATATCTTGATAGTTACTGCCCCCAAAAGTCAATGTTACTATATTTCACCCCTACATTTCAAGTGGTAGTAACTACAGGTTTTCTTGCCATGTGGCTGATCATCCATGTGACCCTCCCACTGGAAAATACCATGTATTATAATGTTTTTGAGCTTCCAAGTTTTGAATAACATATTTCTCCCCCTCATCAACATTCATTGACATACATCCAATATTTTGGATAAATGGTATGAGTCAAAGATTATGCCTAGATACCATCAAATGACCTCAGTTCTGACTCCATATCAGAATTACAGTAGCTACTGTCCTTTATGAGTCTATGGATTTAAATTTCATTTCATTAATCTAAGTAAATCCATTATTTTCATGGAATGTCTACCATGTGTCAAATGCTATGCTAGCTGCTGAGGTAAAGCAGTGAACAGAAGAGACACACACTGTCCTCTGTGAGTTTATAGTCTGGTGAGGTAGCCATATTAATAAACAGAGAGCTACTTGTGGTTAATGTGAGAAATCTTTTGAAACAACACAGGGTCCTAAGTCAAGACTTTGAAGAGGAATTTAATTCAGTCTTAGGAAGTGACATTAAAGGACTTGGTGTTAGATAAAGATAAAAATGGTAGGTATTGGGAAGGAACTTTTGGAATAGCAGAATATGGGGCTAGCTAAGTCCCTTTCTCAAAAATCAATGATAGAAATGGAAGAAACTTTCAAAAAATAACAATTTATTAAGGACTCTAGAAACTTAGAAACATTTGTTCAAGAAAAACAACAAAATCTTAAATAACGGTGGGGTTTTAGCTCTTCAGCTCTATTGGTATAGAAGTTTACCAGAGTAGGGTAAGAGGTAAGAACTACTTGAAGAGGCTGACTTGATTTGGAGCAGGTACATGCCCTGAGGCATTGTAAGCAGTAGCAATCTCAGTGGCAAACAGTCAGAAAATTCTAGCTTCACAGCTAGCTTGGTGTTGTCATTGAGGTGGGGTAAGCAATAGACATGCACACTAGCGAGAAATTCAGCAGGGAGATCTAGGTAAATAAGGTAGCCATAGTGAGCCTTAAACTCTCACATAGCTTGGGTGGTTTTGAAGGGTGTATGCTTGTAAAAGGCTATGCACATTCCCAAGAGAGACTAGAGAGGGCCTAGTTATCTAATGCCCCCTACCTCAACGTGAGGCCTAGAAAATGCACAGGGGAGAATGGGAAAGCCCAGAAAAAGCAAAAGCAGGATAAATGACTGAGCTTTTAAAGTAATTTCTCTTTATTGATGTTTTTTATTTGATGAGTCATTATTGTCATGCCTTCCTGTAAATTTTTTCCCAGCTTCATCAAAGCACAATTGACAAATAAAAATTATACAAAGTATGTTTTCTGATGCAGTGGTACTAAATTAGAAATCGATAACTGAAAGAAATTTTGGGAGGGTAGGAATCTATGAAAAATTAAAAAAGAAACACATCTAGGTGTTCAAAACATAGGCATGGGCTGCAGGAAGATTGGCAGCCTCACTCACATCAAGCAAAGCTGCTGTGGGGTGACTTTTGCGATGTTGCTAAGAAGGCAACTGTTTTATACAGTTTCTATGGAGTGGGACACACAGGTGGTGAATGGGTCCTTGCTGCTTGACCCTGCGGGCCTGGAGGCAGAGGAGCCAGGATCCTGCCCCATGGCTGTCATCCTGCAGCCCGAGAAGTGCACTGTGTTCCAATGCACATGGTGTGCTATGCTGTGCTCGCTGATTCTGCACCTCTCCTGGGACCTGTTGCAGTCCCTTGGATCTGTAGTTTTCTATAGAGTCACAAATGACATGGTATGGGAAGCTCCCTTCCTAGTTGGCACTGAGGGTTGGTTCAAAGGGAGCACTTACAACCTTGTATTCTGTATTACCTGTGGGACTCCCATTGGTTTCCATTTGTATTCTACCCATGCTGCCCTGGCTGCTGTCACAGTGACAAAATGATGTGCTCTTAAAAACAAAAGTCACAGTAAATGAATCTGAGGTAGATATTCACAACTTTCTACCAGAAATTGTTGCAGAGCTGAAAGAGAAGATAATGTTAATGCATGCTCATTTAAATTCACTGATAATTCTGAAGGAAGTAACTCCCGACTAGCCCAAGCCAGAAAACTGATCCAGAATCAAAACTTAAGTATGGGGTCAGGCCTAATTGCAATCTTCAACAGCAGGCACTGTTTGATCAATTTTCAAGAAAGATTGGCTTCAAGAATGGATGGGAAATGGGGTTTATTATTATTACCTCTACGTTGATTTTCTAAATGATTTGTGAAGCTGTTTTTAGAAGATGAAAAGCTTAGAAGCCTCTGTCCAGGTTTTATAACTATTTGCCTTAAGAACTTATTTTAGCTTGTCATTTTCATAAATACTTATTTCTGAAAACATCTTTTATTGCAAATTCAGGTTAAGAGGCAATGTCTTGTCAATGCTCTCATTTAAAGATGCACCGTTGTTATGACAATAGAGTTGTATTTAATGTTGAAAAATAAAGGAAATGCATCTACAGAACTCATGGGTCAAAGAAGAAGTCACAAGGGAAATTAGAAAATAATATGAATTGAATGAAAATGGAAACACAATTATGGGATTGCTAAAACAGTGTTCAGAGGAAATTTTTATAGTGTTAAACACCCATATTAGTAATGAAGAAAGATCTCAAAAAAATAACCTAAGGGACTAGAAAAAGAACAGAGCCAACTAAACCTAAAGCAAGTTGAAGGGAGGAAATAAAACATATATCAAAAAATGGAAAACATAAAAACAATAGAAGACATCAGTGAAACCAAAAGTTGGTTTTTTTGGTAAGAAAAAATTTTTAAAAATTGCCAAACTTTTATAGAGACTCGGCAAGCAAAAAAGAAAACTCAAAGTCAGGAATTAAAGAGGGGACACCATTACTGTCCTCACAGAAATGACAGTTTGTGAGTTTCTAAAAATGTGTCCATTTCTTACAGATTGCCCAGTTTGCTGGCATATAGTTTTCTTAGTGTTCTCTTATAATTGTTTGTATTTCTGTGGTGATGGTTGTGATATCCCCTATTTCATTTGTGATTTTTATATGTTTGGATCCTTTCTATTTTCTTTTTGATAAGTCTGGCTAAAGGCTTATCTGTTTTGTTAATTCTTTCAAAGAACCAGCTCTTTGTTTTGTTGATCTGTTCTACTATTTTTTTGTATGTGTTTGTTTCTATATCATTTATTTCTACCCTACTCTTTATGATTTCCTTCTGCTGGCTTTAGGCTTTATTTGCTGTTCCTTTTGTAACTCCTTTACGTGTAAGTTTATGTTGTATATTTGGGACTTTCTTGAGATAGGCCTGAATTGCAATATACTTCCCTTTTAGGACTGCCTTTGCTGCATCCCAAAGGTTTTGGACTGTCATGTTTTCATTTTCAGTGGCTTCCGTGTATTTTTTAAATTTCTTCTTTAATTTCCTGGTTAACCCATTCATTCTTTAGTAGGATGTTCTTTAACTTCCATGTATTTGAGGGCTTTACAAATTTTTTCTTTTGTTTGACTTCAAGTTTTATAGTGCTGTGATCTGAAAATATGTATGATATGATTTTGATATTTTTGTACTTGTTGAGGGCTGATTTGTGACCCAGTATGTGAAATATTTTGGAGAATGTTCTGTGTACACTTGAAAAGAATATATTTTGCCGCTTTAAGATGAAATATTATGAATACATCTGTTAAGTTCATCTGGTACAGTGTGTCATTCAGAGCCATTGTTTTCTTGTGGATTTTCTGCTTAGATGATCTGCCCATTGTTGTAAGTGGGGTATTAAAGTCTCCTACTATTATGGTATTATTATAAATGGGTTTCTTTATGTTTGTGATTAATTGATTTATATATTTGGGTGCTCCTAAATTGGTAGCATAAATATTTATAGTTGTTAGATCTTTTTGATGGATAGACCCCTTAATTGTGATATAACGCCCTTCTTCATCTCTTGTTAGTCTTTGTTTTAAAATCTAGTTTGTCTGAGATAAATATGGCTACGTTAGCTTTCTTTTGATGTCTATTAGCATGATAGATGGTTCTCCATCCCCTGCCTTTCAATCTGAAGGTGTCTTTGGGTCTAAAATGAGGCTTTTATAGGCAGCATATCAATGGATCTTGCTTTTTTGTTTTTTGGTTTTTTTAAATCAATTTTGATACCCTATGTCTTTTGATTGAAGCATTTAGTCCATTTACATTCAGAGTGATTACTGAAAGATATGAATTTAGTGCCACTGTGTTACCTGTAGAGTTGGTGTTTCTGTTGATGCTCTCTGGTCCTTTCTAGTCTTTGTTGCTTTTCGTTTTCTTTTTCCATCCACTTAAAGAGTCTCCCTTAAAATGTCTTGTAGGACTGAACTCCTTTAGGTTTTATTTGTCTTGGAAACTCTCTTTTTCTCCTTCTATTTTGAATGACAGACTTGCTTGATAGAGTATTCTTGGTTGCTTATTTTTTCCATTCAGCGTATTGAACATATCTTGTCACTCCTTTCTGGCCTGCCGAGTTTCTGTGGACAGACACGCTGTGAATCTGATCTGTCTTCTATTGTAGGTTAAGGACTTTTTTCCCTTGTTGCTTTAATGATTCTTTCCTTGTCTGTGTATTTGGTGAATTTCACTATGATATGTCTTGGTGATGGCCAGCTTTTGTTGAATTTAATAGGAGTTCTCTGTACTCCTTAGAGTTTTATGTCTGTGTCCTTCCCCATATTAGGGAAGTTTTCAGCCAAAATTTACTCACATAAACCTTCTGCCCCTTTTTCTCTCTCTTCATCTTCTGGGACTCCTATGATATGAATGTCATTCCATTTTAATAAATCACTGAGTTCCCTAATTCTGCCTTTGTGATCCTTGACCTTTGTTTCCCTCTTCTTTTCAGCATCATTATTTTCCATACTTTTATTGTCTATATTGCTCCTCTGCTTCATCCATCCTCATTTTTATGGCCTCCATTTGGGTTTGCATTTCAGTTATAGCACTTTTAATTTTGGCCTGACTAGATTTTAGTTCTCTTATCTCTCCAGAAAGGGAAACTCTGGTGTCTTCTGTGCTTTTTCAAGCCCAGCTTGTATACTTACAATTTTTGTTTTAAATTCTAGTTCAGACATCTTACTTATATTTGCATTGATTAAATCCCTGGCCACCATTGCTTCCTGTTCTTTCTTTTGAAGTGTACTCCTCTATCTTTTCATTTTGGAGGAAGAAACAACAACAACAATAATACAATGAAATAAAAATTCAAAAATTAAAATAAAGGAAGCTAGATCCTAGGTATGCTTTGGTTTGCTTGTTAAGAGAAGCTGTCATGTTCTCTTCCTCAAATTATGAAGATTGTTCTATTAATCCTCAGATTGATTTTCTAGGTGTTCAAAATGGTTTGGTTTTGCTCTAGCTATGTTCAAGGAATAAGACAAGCCCAGAGTCCCTTACTATTCTGACATCTATACTCCTCCTGCCCTTGCAGAACTGAAAGGGATTAAAATTAATTCCTATGAACAACTTTATATCAATAGATTAGAAGACTTAGATAAAATGATCAAATTCTTAGACACAAAGTACCAAAAATAACATATGAAAAAATAGAAAATTCAAATATATTTATAAAAATATAAGGAAATTGAATAATACTAAAAGTACTTCCGCAAAGTAAAGTCCAGGTTCAGATAGCTTCACAGATGAATTTTATCAAACACATAAAGAATAAATAATACCAATCATTCCCAAGCTCTTCCAGAAAGTAGAGGGGAGGAGGAATACTTCCCAACTCATTCTACAAAATGAGAGTTACTCTGATATCAAAGCCAAAGATATTGCAAGAAAACAAAACTATGGACCATCATTCTTTATGAATGTGGATGCAAAAATTCTCAAGAAAATACTCTCAAACTGAATACAGCAACATACATAAAGGATCATATACGATGACCAAGTGGAATTTATTACAGAAACACAAGGCATATTTCATATCCCAAAATCAATTTTAGTGTAATTTACCATACCAATAGAATAAAGGACAAAAGCGACATAATCATTTCAATGGGTGCAGAAAAAGAACTTGACAAAATTGAATACCCATTCATGATAAAAACTCTTAACACACTAGGAATAGAAGGGAACTCTGTCAAGCTGATAAAGGACATTTATAAAGTCTATGGCTGATATAAGATTTAATAATGAACAACTGAGTTCATTCCTCCTAAGATCAGGAACTAGGCAAGCATGTGTGCTCTCACCACTTTTATTCAAAATTATACTGTATATTCTATCCACTAAAGTCGGACAGAAAAAAATACATAAAAGTCATCTATTGGAAAGGAAGAAGTAAAACTTTCTTTATTCAGAATGACATGATTCTATATGTTGAAAATATTATGAATATACAAAGAAACCTATCAAGCAATAAGTGGAGCTCGTATATTAGAACAATTAGACAAACTGAAAGTAACAATCAAGTCTTTATTTACTAAATGTGACCAAGCAAGCAAGAGGCAGAATGAGGCACTTGCTCTCAGTGTTCCATTTTCTTCATGGAATGGTTTTGGACATGGGTCAGGTGGATACAGTACAGATGGGTAACAGTACAGGGGGCTACAGTACAGTTCTGAATGGATGCTGCCTCTTATGGGCTGGAGGAGGGGGTGGGGAATGAAGAAAAGGAGAAGGAAAAAGGCTAAGAGTAGGAAGGTATTATGTCAAAATGGGGCAAAGTGCTTCAGCCAAGGGCCCTGATAAGGAGGTCTCAGAAGAGATACAGGGAAAGTGCCTCATTTCAGGCCTCCAATAAGGACACCTCTGAATGAAGGTACCTTGGTTAAGAACACAGATATGCATATGAGCATGGCTGGCTCAGATTGGGGAACTGAGTTTTTGGCTGCAGGATTAAGAAAACTGCAATGCATTGGTTGTACACCAAGGCTGGTATGAGAATGGAAGCTGCCCTCCATGAGGCCTGCCAGACCAAGTCTATAATTGTTTATAGTTAGGACTGAAGGATCACACATAGGATTTTGACCTGGAGTCAGAATCCTCATAAACTACAACTAAGAAATGAGTTCAGCCAGGTTATTTGATACAAGATCAATATACAAAATTCAATTGTGTTTCTACATAGTAGCATTGAACCCTCCAAAAATGAATCTAAGTAAACAATCACATTAAAAATAACATTAAGAAGAATAAAATACTTAGGGATAAATTTAATTTAAAAAGTGCAGATGTGTACACTAAAAACTATGAAACATTGTTGAGAAATATTTTTAAAAATCTGAATAAATTATGAGATATCCCATGTTCATGGATTGGAAGACTCAATAATGTTAAGATGGCAATTACCCCTACAATGCCATATAAACTTAGTGCAATAGCTATCAAAATTCCAGCGTTCCCCCTTTTCTTTTTTTTGCAAAGATTGATAAGCTAACCCTAAAATTCACATAGAAATGTAAGGACACAGAATAGCCAAAAAATTTTGAAAGAGAAAAAGGTTGGAGGACTTACACTTTCTAGTTTCAAAACTTGCTATAAATAAAGCTCAGTAATCAAAATGTGTGGTACTGGCATAAGGATAGACCTATCAGTGGAACAGATTTGAAAGTCCAGAATAAACCCTTACATTTATGGTCAGTTGATTTTTGACAAAGATACTAAGCCAATTTAGTGGACAAAAGGTTAGTATTTTGGACAAATAACTAAAGCAATTGGATATCTGCATGCAAAAAATGAATTTAGAATCTTATCTCCTATTATATAAAAAAATCAATTCAAACCGGATCATAGATTTAAATACAAAAATAAAATTGCAAAACTGTTAATGAAACCATAGAAGAATACCTTTGTGGTCTTGGTTTTGGCAACAAGTTTCAGATACAGCACCAAAGCATAATTCATAAAATAAAAATATTGATAATTGGACTGACTTTATCACAATTAAAACATTTTGTGCTTCAAAAGGGAGCTGTTAGGAAATTGCAAAGGCAAGACACAGAATGGGGAGAAAATTTTTGCCAAGCATATATTTGATAAAGGACACTCATATCTAGAATGTATAAATAAATTACTCTTATAACTCAATAATCAGGTGACAAAACTACAATACAATCAAAAGAAGCTGAATACTTCAAAAGCTTTTACTGAAAAAGGCATACAAATAGCTAATCAGCACATGAAAAGATGTTCAATATCAATAGTTATAAAAATTCAAATTAAGACTATTATGAGATACACATCTAAGAGATCCGCTAAAATAACTGTAGTCAAAAAGAGACAATACCAAGTGTTGGTGAGGATGTGGAGAAATTGGAATCGTCACACACTGCTGGTGGAAATATATGATGATACAGCCACTCTGGAAAATAGTTGGGCAGTTTCTTGAAAAGTTAAACATTAATTTATCATATAACCCATAATTCTACTCATAGGTAACTGCCCAACAGAAATGAAAACATCTATCCACACAAATACTTTTACATGAATATTCATACCAGCACTAATTGTAATCATCTATTTGGAAACAATCCAAATGTACAACTGGTGAATACATGAGTAAAAGTGGTACATACAATGGATATTGTATTTAGTAATAAAAAGGGACCAACTAATGATACATGATACAACATAGATAAGATTCAAAAATATTATGCTGAATGAAAGAAGTCAGACACAAAAGACTACCTATTGTATAATTCTATTTGTATTAAAAGCCCAGAAAAGGCAGAGACATTAAGCAGATTATTAGTTGCCTGGGGCTGGGTGTGGGAATGCGAATTTAGTGCAAAGTGCCACAGGATCTTATTGAGATGATGAAAATGTTCTAAAACTGGATTTTGATGATGGATGCACAATTCTATAAATTAGTAAAAATCATTGAATTATATACTTGAAAGAGAAAAGAAAAAAATAGGTATGGGTCAGGTGAAGATATGAAAGAAGAATAAAGAGCCACAAGGAATAGCACCTGCAAAGGCTAGAAGCCAAGAAAGTACTTTAATATGAGGCACTAAAATAAATTCAGTATTGGTTGTAAATAAAGTACAAGGGACACTGAAAAAGTAAAAGGCCAGATCATGAGCCCTATAAGCCTAGTTAGGAAGAGAGGACTTTATCCCAATAACCACACCAATTCTTCAGTGGATCTGTATACAGTTGACTCTTGAACAATGCAGGGGTTCGGGGCACCAACCCCCTTGGAGTCAAAAATCCACTTATTATAAATTTTGGCTCCCTCAAAATTTTACTAATAGCCTACTGTTGACCAGAAGTCTTTCCAATGACATAAACATTTAATTAACACATATTTCATATATTAAATATATACTGTATTCTTACAATAAAGTAAGCTGGAGAAGCTAAAATGTTATTTAAAAAATCATAAGGAAGAGAAAATGCATTTATAGTACTATACTGTATTGAAAAAAAATCTGCATATTAGTGGATCCATTCAATTCAAACCTGTGTTGTTCAAAGGTCAACTGTGGTCAGATTTTATGGTACAACTTAGGGAAATAATGTGATTGTAATAATTATTTAGGTAAATATAGTAAGAACAATTAAATATAAAAGCTCAAGCTCCACATTTATTGTGATTTTACAACTTTGAAATGAAAATAAACCATATTTATTTTCATTGAGTATGAATAAAAGAGCTCCAAAGAAGTGAAATTAAAACTTTTAAGTTTCAGTTTATATTTTATTGTTATTAAAGCAAAGTATCTCTATTGGTTGACTGTTAATCTAAAGCATAATTTTCACAAGGAGTAAAGTTAAATCCTTTACCATATTGAAAAACTGAATTCCCAAATTTCAAAAAAGAATAAAATATTTTAAAGAAAGGCCCAATTGAAAATATCTACTTGTTCAGGGCATCTGGGTGGCTCAGTCAGTTAAGTGTCTGACTTTGGCTCACAGTTTGTGGGTTTGAACCCTGCATCAGGCTCTGTGCTGACAACTCAGAGCCTGCCTCAGATTCTGTGTCTCCCTCTCTCTCTCTGCCCCTCCCCAACTTGTGCTCTTTCTTTGTCTCTCAAAAATAAATAAATGTTAAAAAATAAAAAAAAATCTACTTGTTCAACATTCATGGTAGTGGCTGATAACTTTGACAAAAGAAGAGAATTACCATATATATCATATATGTTATATTTTTAAATATGTACATACTACTCAGCACATCAATAACAAAAAAACCAAGTCAGAGAATTTTTGTCACATGAAAACCTGGTTGAATTTGGATTTGGTATATGTTTTAACTTTTTGGTTCTTGAAGACTTAAAATTGTAAATAGCATTTATATAAATCTTCAAAGTTTTTATTTTCAGCACCTAGTTCTACTTTCAGTGTGAATTTTTAAGTGTAAATTTCACTTCAGTTTCAAAAGAGAAAAGGAAATGGGCAGCATATCCAGAATTAGTCAAAGAGAGAAGCTCTATGTAAGATGTGAATCCTGACATCAAGATACAGAATCTATCTATTGTCCTTCCCCCTCCTTCTCATCAAACCCAACTCCCTTCCATAAAGCACTACTGTCACCTGACTGGTGGTTGTCAGATTTCCCCTAAGTCAACTTTCATCCTCAACTCCATCTTGGCTTTTCTCTCACCTATGATCCCTTGTCTCTCTAGAGTAAAGGCAACCAGGCTGAATAAAAGCAACAGGGTGATTGTGTGATGGGGACCAGTGGTTCCCAGACACTGGGTTAAGAGGCCACCAAATTGATTTCACTTGAGAGCAAATTCAGATCTGAACCCAGTTTTTCAGGGGTGAAAGAGATCTATTGATTTTCGTCACAGTCAGTTTAAAACTGAAATGATCACCATTTTAACTGTGTTGGAGTTAACGGATCTATTGGAAATGAGTACATTGCCACTGGAAGCTGTTGTTCTTTCAATTGAATTCTATATTGTACATCGTAGATGAAAAATAAAGTAATAAGACAATGAAAAGCAGCTGGGAAATTCTGTGGTGGCTGTTATTTACCTCTCCAGGTAAATGCAGGAGTGAGGGAGGGAGAACAGTTAATTGCAGACTACATACAATACCTGAGTCCTCCCTCAGTGGAAACAAGTCACCTAAGCCATGAGCAGATCTGTCTATGAGACTGAAATAATTTCTGTAAACACTTGAACCATGTTAGATTGTTGAGGGTCTGTGAAAAGAAAGAGCCTTCCCAGGGTGTACGGAAGAGGCATCTCGGATAGTTGTAGGTTTTAGGGAGTTTCTTTGCAGAATTTGGTTTGGAGCTAAATACTGAACTTTAAACATAAACCATACCAAGTGAGTATACATAAATATTAGACTGTCTCTGGAAAGTATAAATAGTATTACTATGTTTGTGAATGAATGTAAATTTCAGTTCATAAAAGTTACATTTCTATGTTAGCCCTTCCTCTTAGGAGGTGTCAGCATGAAAACAACTTGAAAGCTTTTCAGTTTATTGGTGTTCACAACTGGCCATCCTTACCCTCACTACTTGAGAAATCTTTTCAGGTTGTTTCCTGGAGATTTACATTTTCATAAAGTCAGTCTTTACCTAGATAAAAAATTTATTGTCTAGGTTTTTTGTAAGTAAACAAATAGAATTCACCACTTTTCTAAAAAACAAAAAACGAAACTGATCTCTGTTTTCTTTAGTATTCCAATATTAAGCCATTCTGGTAACTTTGTAACACACTTTTTATCCAAGCAATGATCCCGTTGGTCAATTACAAACATGATTTTTTTTTTTATTGCTGTAAGCTCCCCTTACTACTCATCTTCTTTATTTCTCATTTTTAAATCATTGTCATCATGACCATTGCCATTTCTTCATTCTTCATTTTTGAGACTCCACTTTATAAAATATATTTATATATTTGTGTGTACATGAGTGTGTGTGCACATATATGTGAAACATTAAAATATATGTACAATATTACCATCAGTGTGATCATGATATGGGTAGTTGCAGTGGTAGTAGGCAGAAGGAAGGGAAATAAAATCTATTACAGTCCTTTTATCCATGAGACTTTGTTAGGTAATTGATTTATGATGCCTCACTTAATCTTCACAACAAAAATGTGAGGTGCATATTATTATTGCTCTTATTTTACCAATGAACAAATGGAGAGTCAAAGAGTCTAAGTAACTTGTTGGAGGTGACCTCGCTAGTGAGTGGATTGCTGGCAAGACTTTTGGAAGAGTCAACCTCTGTTCTTCCTCAAAACTGTACTGCTCCCAGGAATACCTGCAAAGCAGTTTGACTGCGCATGATGGTCCAGTCCTGAAACTCAAAGGATGTATCTATCTGGCAAGATAAAGATGTTTACAGATCAGCACTGCTTCACATTACAGTGGCTTCATTGCAACAGTGTATACATCACTAGGTTGTGGTTGAATACTCTCATGGAGAAAGTCTGCAATTGAATTTTGTCAACCAAAAGTTATAGTTTGAGCTGTCTGGTAAATAGATCTGTTACTGAAACTGTATACATTAAGACAGGGCTTAGCAGCTAAATTTATCCAGAAAAGCATTCCCACGAGTAAATTAACAAGCATTAAAAATGTCAACGCCCATCTAAAGTTCTTTATCAATGACTTAAAAGGGATTCCTTGATCATTTGAACAGTACAATATATCTTATTCCTTTATGTACTACTTTCATTTTACACAGTTCACTCTGAGTAGGTACAGAGCATTTTGAAGTAATTTTTCTACATGAATAGAGTGAAGAGGGAAAAGTTCAAATCAGATTTTATAGAGAATAATCAGTCAAGGGGTAGATTGTGCCAAACCAAACATTAAAGCCAGGTGGATAGAAGGCTGTGGTGCCATGGCATGGTGCAAGAAGAGTCCAGGAAAATTCATCTGGTTCTTTCTTGAATAAAGGTCAAGGTGGAATCTATAAAGGTTCCAAATTTCAAAATTGAGTAAGTGGAATTAATATTAGCTCTACTAGAATGCGCCACTCTTGCTTAGCCTGGGCATGCATTAGTATCACCTGTGGAATTTTTATCACATCCAGAATCTCACTGCAGCTCTCCTGATTTGGGGTTTTGGAATCTGTGTTTAAAAAGCCCCCCTCCCCAAAATATTATGCAGAGAAGAAAGAAAGAAGAAAAAGGAGGAGGAGGAGAATAAAGCAACAATAACAAATCAAAGAGGGTAAAGTGTTAACAGTGGGTAATACTAAGCAAAGGGTAGCAGTGCTCTGCTGGAGCCAGTGTGAACTTGCTTGTGATTCTGTACATCTTTTCCCAACCAGTGATTTCACATTGGTAGAGAGTATTTATACCATAGAAGTCAGAAAATGCAACAAATTGGGGCTTTTTTCCTTTTTCCTATAAAGGCCTATTCACCAGAACACCATTGGGTATGTGGCTGCTCTTTGTAAAAATGATAATTTCTCTAAAAACAAAACCAAACAAAAAGACTCTAAACACTCTTCTAGTGATGCTACTGCAGCCTGCCTGACATCTTCCCCAAAATTGGGATTTGGAAAGTATTGCACTTGACAGTAAGTTTCTTGAGGGCATGGGCCATGTCTACCTATATCCCAACTATATGCCAGATGTAGCCTGGTTCAGATATATGATGGGCAATAAATATTTGTTCAGTAAGTGAATGAAGTTCTCATATGAAAACATTTTATCCTACCCATGTGCTACCTTAATTTGGGATGGGTATCAGAGACCAAGCAAGGGAAGAAGATGAAAATACATAGTTAATATTCTGTACAAAACTTCTGTTCACTCCTGTGGGGAGAAGGTATTTAGCAAATGGAAAGGATAAGGTCCAAAATTAATCCCATCTTAACCTCAGGAAATGCATAAGGGAAGAAAATTCACATTACTGATTACACACTGCTACCTGACAGATAGAAATGAGATAATAAGTAGATATTGACTTCTGTTGAGGTGAACATCAAGATCTATTGACCTGAGAGGTAAATATTGACCGAGGTGAAGTCAAGGTCAATATTTGCCTCAAAGAACAGGAAATCTTAATGCTCACCAATATATAAAGGTTATATGTGAATTTTTACATACATTTTCTAGGCATAACATCATGAAAGCTCTATATTTTCTCAAGTAATTCACAAAAGTCTGTTTTAAAAGTTAAGTTCTATCAATGATAACTTTAAGAAATAAGAATTTTACTTTCTTCTCTTTTGTTGACTTTTGCTGAAGCCATTAGTTAAGGTGATTTGATGTGGTCTGTTTCTGGTACAGCAAAGGTTAACAGAGTTTAATAGAACTCAAACCATCTCTTTGGAGGGCACAAAGAACATCTTACTGAATCATCATGCTTACCAGTGACATATCCTTACAACTGTCTTTACCAATCATGAGTTAAAAATCTTTCTTTCTGCAACAGCACATCTTAATCGCAGCATCCTGAGCATTTAGGTCTGAAAGGGTATTCATCTAATTGTTATATTCTAATTTCTCTTCTGGCTTCAAGGTGGACTCTGTCAAAAGATGACCGTGGGCTGGTAAATTCTGATCATCACGGATCTCTAAATGAAGTTATGGTATAGGCTTCAGTGGTGGGGAAGAGGGATGAGTTTTTGAAGGACTGGAGCATTTTAGTTGCTCTCCATTTCTGTCTTCCTTGGAGAAGCTTCCATTACTACTGCTAGAAACTTGAAATCATCCAGAACCTAATGCCCAACAACTGTCAGTTCCCCTAGTAATAGAGTGCTCAGTCCAAGCCAGGAGTGAGCTCCTTCTTCATAAACTCAATAACTGCTATCTCCCCCAGGTTACCATTACCTAGTGCTGTCATTACTGGTGTTAAATCATGTACATTATTGAGTCATGTATATGCAATTTAAATGGAAGTATCCTTACCAAGCTTCCTTTGTTACTCTGCTTGTTTCTTCTCAACCTAACTTTCAGACTAAGAAACAAAATTAGAGGTCATTCAAAGCAAATAAAATGTCAGTGCATTGCAACAACACGTATTTGGTGTCTCAGCTCTGTTTGAATTCTGCTAAGCTCCTTGAGGGCAGAGACAATGCCCCATGCGTCTTCATTCCTCTTACAGTACCTAACACTGCACTGAGGATAGTAGACGTTCAGCAAAGACATGCAGAAAGGATCAAGTGACTGAGTAAACATGAAGGCCCTCCTCATTGTCTTGTTACTTATTCTCTCCTACCTCAAGGCATTTGCAGAAATGTCAGGAGCATGGGATTAACAGCATATATAGCCAATGCACGGATTTTTAAATCCCCACCCATGTCCCCTCCTTCACTGGCTGGGCTCTAATATATGCATTGCCTGATTTTCATACATGCTGATTGCATAGCGATTTATTCTACAAGTGCCAGGGAGAAGAGTCACCCCTGGACTAAATGTAAAATCTTTATTCTCACCAATGTCTAAGTCATTGTTTTCTCGCGGCCGAGATCATGTGGCACACATTATTAATAGCTCTGGTCTCTCCACCACTTGACACAGCGCTCCAGCTGTCATTCTGTTCCCTGGCTCGTATGATTCTTGCACTGGTGAAGTGCCAGGCCCGGGCCTAGCCCATCAGTCACTGTCACCCACCACCCAGTGATGAATAGCCCGGCCGTCGCCGTGGCGAGGCCCGGGCTCTGATTCACACACGCCTGACTTTTACCAACTTCAGCACACCAGCTGAGGCCTATCCCAGCTGAGGAAGGCCGCAGTGACCTGGAAATGGCACCGCCTCCACTCCCCAGCGTTCCCCTGGCCCTCCCCCCCTCAGATTAGTTAAAAATGAAACAAATCCTAATGTGATCATGTCACTAATTATGCATTTAATTCAGTTATAAGGAGCTAATGGCTCCCTCAGTGACAGCTTTTACTGCTAAAAGGCAATTCATTCCTGAAACGGAGAAATCTAATTACACAAAATGCTTCATCCTAATCCTTTCAAAGAATAATCTTATTTGTAGACATTAACATCCCAGATGCTGCTGCTGTTTGTCCATTATGACAGTGTTTGTCCTGAATAATGTATAAATAGCTCTTTCTGGACAGTTGCATGTCACTAAATCAATACAATTTGCTGCCTTCTGTTACATTAAGTCGGCCTGGGCAGGCTGGAGAAAATTAACCTTTTGTTTTCCTCCCCTCCCCCTTTCTCAAAGGGCTTTCAGAATTAGAAATGAGAAAAGGATCAAAGGGGACTGGGGTGGAATTGAAAGAGGAGAGTGGGGAGAGAGGGTGTGAGGAGGGACAGGTATGAATGGAGCTGCAGCTAAGAGAGGAAATGTCAGGTATAGAAATGCCATGAGATGAACTACAAATAGTAGGTGGGAGAAAATGGCAAACTTCTATGAAGATTATTTTGAAATGACTCCTCCAGACATGGACCTGGACTGAGGATCTTATGTGTTGATCCTTGGTTTTAGACTTCTCAAGTTGAAGGGATGCTTTCTTTGAAATGGTGCTTTGATAAATATAGAGAACTCATGAAGGTGGGGTGGAGGAGGCAAGGGATGTTAAGGGAAAATTCTAACTACATGAATCAGTCCACCGAGATATACTTGTGCAGAATACCGTGTACATGGAAAGCATTCAGGGCACTGCACAAAAACAACAACTTAACATCTGTGTGATTTACAGCTTAACAAAGGATGTACACACACATAGGTAATTCCATTTGATTTATACAACCTTGGGAGGCAGGCATCAGAGTTCCCACTACGCAAGTGAGGGAAGGGAGGCTAAATGACTTGTCCAAGGCGATATAACCGGGACTCTATCTTCTAGCTCTTGGTTTCAAGTTGAATCTTTCCATGATTACACCATTGATGCTCTGTATATGCTAACCCTCTGAGTATTCAGGAAGCTCTCCTAGCAAACATGTTTTATATATTTCATTTTAGGGCACCCTCCAAAACGTATGCAGGTACAGTCCCCCCACCTTCCCATGCATTCTTTCCCTAATATATTAAACTAGATAGGTGAATTTTAATATGTAAAGCTTTCAAAGGTTATAAGAGTATTGAGTGTGCAAATGTAATTTTTAAATACTATATAGGTCATTGGCTGAAGATTAGAGACTAACAAAATTTTTCTGAAAAAATAATAAATATCTTTCTGAAAAGATAATAAATATGTTAGACTCTGTGTACCATACTTTTTCTGTCACAAAGGCCCAGTTCTGCCATTGTAGAACAAAAGCAGCTAGAGACAATGAGTAGACCAATGGATGTGGAAGAGGTGGCAGGCTGGGTTTGGCCCCTGATCCAGTTTGCAGACCGCTGGATCAGGTAATAATATCCGCCCCCCCCCCCCCGCCAAATTAATCTGAGTAGTTCTACTTGAGTTATGAATTTTACCTTTGTTCCCTTCACATTGTTATTCTTGCTCCCAGTCACTACTTTTTTTCCCTAATAATTGTTTCAGAAGAATACCGACATCTGTCTTCCTATGAATTCCAAGAAGTCCGTAAAGAAAGAGTCCTGAAAATAGAGGCGAAACTGGCAAAGTGGACAAGATGAGAATGCTTTATATTCTTGCCCCTTCCTGATTTCTGTTTAGTTGACTCTGATTGCTTTGGAGTATATGGGCCAGCATACCCTCTTATGCTCATAGCTACACTAGTGGCCGTGTTTTGTTTTTGTTTTGTTTTGTTTTTAGTGTGAAGAGTGGATAAGGGAGGCAGGGTACAAATCAGCTTCTGAGGTTATGTTCTACCATTTGAAACATTGCTAAAAGCTTGTTTTGATGCAGTTCTGCAAAGAAAATAAATTGCTAGGAGGCAGGCCTGTTTTAAAGGGGGATTTGGATTAGTGAACTACTAGACTATTATGCTGAGTGGAATGTCATCTTTAACGTGGTTCAAAGGACAATAGCATAGAGAAGTTTCAGGGTAGTAAAATTTCAGGTAAGGAAACAAGTCAAGAACAAGGTAAAATCAAAGATAGAGACATATAAACTTACTTGCTTCTCAGTCTCACACCGCATAATGAATGACATCGGATCCTTACTACAAATAATTTCTTGAGTATTCAAGGCATGCAGCACAGACTTGCATAGAGGCCTGCAGCTGCAGAGACCTATTTTAGATAACACTTTAAACAACAATCAAAGAGGAAAACAATGTCTAAAGTTGATTCTGACAGCAAAAATCAAGTGAGAGGCCTAGAGAAACGATGGAATAGTAAAGCATTCAAGCCTGACTTTTATGAAATTGAATGGGAGCACTCTTGAGGTGGTGCATGGACTGCACAGCATTAGAGAGATCCTCGTGCAGGAGCTCAGAACACTCTCTGCTTTTTCTTTTAGTATAGCTGCTTGTCTTGTGTTCTGTGTCTTTACTGTTATGCTAAAGTGTGATTTTTCTTGTCTCCTTCCTAATTCCATAAAAATATATGTGGGATAATCTATTTTGAAAGTAAGCCTATACATGGTGCCATAAGGTTCACTCTTGAGAAAGGCTTCAGTGTCAAATTATTATATTAGCTTCTTCCTAGGAAAGTCTTGATTTTATGTATCATCTGAATGTGAGTTGCTGGGTTTCTTTGGAATGAACTCTTTAGCATCTAAGAAGCTTTTATTAAGTCTTTGGTTTTGCAGCTTCTGCTTTTGTCAGACTTTCAAAAATGGTTATTATCAGTCAAACTGTCCATATTAATAATCCCATTTTTACTTGGAATATGAGATTTTACAAGTAAAGTTAAGCAGTCAATAGAGGCAAATGTTAATCCCAGACATAATAATCTATTCTCCAGAAACAGGCAGGGTTTGTCCAGTGGTTTTGGGACTTATTGTGGAAAAGGAAATACTGTAAGATCAGATGCAGAGCAGAAAGTATTATTTCTGGAAAGTAATTTATTTGGGGGTGCCCCTTTAAAGCATCAGGGCCAGTGTCACTGAGGAGGGCTCAGATTAGCTGATCTGGTTGATTGGGCCTTAATCCATCACTGCTTGAGCCCCCTCAAATGTGTTATCACCCGGGATTTGTCTGGCTACATATGATTTCACACATCTGTCATCTAAATCACAGATCCAAATGCAAAGTCCAGCACTAGGAAACGTCACAGGCATTTGTGAAAATCCTTGGAGGAACTTGGGACCATAAATCAATGGATGGATTACAGTTCAATAGTACGACCTTCTCATTTATGATGAAATGATGTTGTCCACATGAATGCTTAGGTATTATGGTGATGAAGCTGTAAAGATGTATTTGAGAGTAAATCTCTTTGGTTCTTCCTTAGACCAGTCTCTGAGTACTATCTCTAAGACAAGAACCTGTTTAATTAAGACCAACTTGAGAAAAAATAATAAGCCATATGAGAGGTTACTTGGGACCAGCTTTGTGAACAGGTTAGATGAGTTTTTTTCTTTTTGTTTTTTCCTTTTTAGACTGTATAGTAGTAGTAATATGATAGTAGAACAAATCTTTCTTCATTATTTGCTACAACTATGCACCATGCTAATCACTTTATATGCATTATAATCTCAGGAAACTGAGGCTCAGAAAAAGAAATCACATGCCCAGTGTACAAACTATGCATTCAATGCAAAGAGCCAGAAGTTGAACATAGGTCTTCCTGACTCCTACTTTGTGCCCCACCACAATGTAAAGAAAGCCCAAATCTGACTTTGAGAAATAAAATGAGAGGGTAATAATTTTAAAAAACATGTCTCATAAAGCGAGAGGTTTGTTAAATCAAATATTCTGTTTGTTGACTCTAACCTCTGCAGAAAACACCTGTGGGAAGAGTCACCGAGAGTGCTTTCAGCCATGACCCAGCTCTCTCAGGTGCCCACTGAGCACACCTGATGCCAACATGCCATGAATACTGATATAATGGGTTAAAAGCCAGCAGGCCTATAGCAAGACAGCACATCCTTGGAACCATCTTAGAAGTGATGCTGTGAATGGTAGAGAGTTTTAAAAATTCACAATAAGATCATGTTTGATCTGAATTTTCTACTCACATTGGAAAGCAAAGCAAAATAACAAAACAGAACAAAACTCACTTCCTGAGTCTGCACTTGTTGCATTGCAGGCATTAGTCTGCATCACTCTGAGGGCAGGATCTAAAAGTTTAGTCAGCTATTGGGAAGAGGGGCTTTTGTGAAGGAATTTTAATGCTCTTAGTTAACTGACTCAGGAACAGGAAAGTTGATTGCTTTCCACTTCCCATAGTTGGGCATTTACAATTTTTCCTGAGATCGAAGTGAGAGGCAGGCTGAGGAAGCTTTCATTGTCTAATGTTTTCATAGAAGGAATATTTTACAGACCTTCATCTTTCATTCCATGAAGATAGTAACTTTCCATGAGAATCTATTTATGTATTCAATGGTAATTTCTTTGAACATTATTTCTCTTCCCAAGTTAAAATACAAACTTGTGAAACAATATCTGAAGATGATATTTTTTTGCTTTGTTTTTGTCATTTAAAGGCCTTTTTAAATGAAAATACTTAACATTTACTGAGTATTCATTACGCTTCCAGCCCTATGCTGTTTTATCTGTATTATCTCATTTATTTCTCACCCCAATCCTATGATATAGCTATATTATCATCCCATGCTCAAGATGAAAAAACTGAGGCTCTAATAGGCCAAGTAGCTTGCTCAAGGCTATATACCTAATTCGTGACATGTCAGTGTCTGAACTCAGAGCTGTCCGCCTTCAAAGCCCTTTTTCTCTTAATCACCTTCTCTTACTTGTCAATATCTGAGAAAATTAATGTCTGTGAAAAATATGAAGGTTGAAAGTGATTGCAGGCCTCACAAATGTTGTATAGCTGAAAGAAAGCATGGAGATCACTTGTTCTCTTTATTTTCTTAATAAATGAATCAAGATAGCAGATTATGGCTATGTCAATGTGACATTCAGTGCCTGTGTCAGTCTGATCAAATAATCCAGTCATGGTAATTATTGGGCATCAAACAGAAAAAAATGCTGTTTAACCCAAATTTCTACTTTTCTATTGGTTATTCTCGGATAAATGAACTCAAACCTTAGATAAAAAATCAAGATCACAAAACAAATACCATTGTGAAAGTGATGACTCAAACTGTTTTAGATTCCTACTCTGTGTAACAGCATGCTCATTTATGCTAGTGAAAGTGAAAAATGCAATCCTCTCCTCTTTGCCTCTTTATTTAATGCAGAGGCTACACAATGTCAAATAGCGTGATAATTCTGTTTTAACTGGATTGAATATAGAGGCTGCCAAAGTTTGTTTTACCCTTGAAGGCTGCAGGATTTGCTTTGGACATGGGCAAATGTGTCTGCTTCCCCTCTAGTTATTTTGAAGGAGTTATGCTTGGTTACATAGTAAGTTCTCTAACTCCTATGCTTTTGTCAGCTCGAACCTCTGTGTCTCATCATAGCACCATGAGATGGGGCAGACTGGAAACATCCATCTCCTACAGATCAGTACTAGAATCATCCCTGAAGTGTTCCACTTCTCTGTGAAAGGCCATTATGATCATACAAATTCACAATAAAGTAACATCAGGTCGGTTCCTCCTTCCGTGCACCTCCCACCCCAAGCAGATCATTGTTACGGGGCCTGATGTAAGAGACCAACTATGCACATCTCAGTGTTCAGATCTTGCATTGACTGGACAGTGCTGGCATCTCTGGAAAGCATTGCTTGACCTAGACACTGAGGCAGTTTGATGTAGAGGCTATTGACAGGGAATCAGCCTGAAAGCTCCAACACGCCTTTTCCGGAGTCACTTTTCATACTGCAACTGCAATTCACACGTATTTGTCCTGCGGCACCATCAGGCATTATGAGAGAGCCAGGAAACCTGGAACTTAAACATTATGGGAAAATAAAAGGAAGTTATTTTATGTTGTTCAATAATGTTATGTCATTATCTTTGTGATAGGCTAATTCATATACTCTACATAAGACTATTTATGAATTAATGGCTTGTGTTTCCAAATCTGACTTTAAAAAATATGGAACTTTAGCTGATGGATTCAGTTTGCAATTCAAATGAGTATTTTGTACATTTGCCCAGAGTCTTTAAGTCAATAGGCTAAATAAGTAAACAAAACTTCTCCAATTATTTTAGTAATATTCTCTTGGCTATAATACTCTAAGTCATGACCGGAAGTGGCATTGATAACATAATTATACCCTTCTATTAGCCCAAGGTATTTTTGAGCTAAAATGTGCCATCTCTATTTATCTTTTTGATGTTTTGATGCCATTTGCACCACGTAAAATATTTCCAGGGAAATTCTTTGTTCAGCTTTCTTTTCTCTCTTTAATACTGTTCATTTTTCTTAAATAGAATTTTAGATTGTACTTATTTATTTGCTTAGTTTATGAGAAACTCATTGTTTTTGTTTTTATGAAAGACTAAGAAGGTGAATATCTGGGGAAAACACAGGATTAGACTCAAGATAAAGATAACAGCATCAAATTTTAGTTACCACTATGTTGAGGGGATTGGGATAGCTCAAACTGGCTCTTCAACTTAAAAAAATCTGGAACTCAAAAAATGGCCATGAAACATCTATTTCAACTATCTCTGCCTGGCTCTTTCTAGCAGGCTCAAGATCAGGACACCTGAGACTGACAGTACGTTACATCATCATTTTAAAATTCATCTCCTAGCTCATAGAATGTTAGAACTGGAAATAAAGTGCTGTGTGCACTTACTAAAGATAAGTAAACTCTGGTCCAGGAAGTTTAAACTAGTAACTTGAAGTGTACAGCTTGTAATAGATCTCAGATACGTTCATATATCCTCTGCTTCCATAGCTGGCTTGGCCTTGTGATGTTGACCTTTTGACTGTCCTTGACTTTACCCTCTAAGTTTGTTCATTCATTCATTAATTCATTCAGCACCTAATATGTGCCATACTGTGTGAAAAGCTTCAAGATAAAAAGCAAACAGGCAAAGTCCGTGACTTCATAGAGTTGAAATTTTAAGAGGAGAAGATAGAAAATAAGTAAATGAATAACATAATATTAAGCAGTGATTAATATTCAGAAGGAAAAATAAAGTAGGGTAAGATGTTTGAAAGTGATAAGCTAAAAGGAGGCACCATTTTGATAGTATGGTCAGAGAAAGCCCAACTTGATCAGAGTGCATTTGAACAAAGGCTTGATGGAGGTAGGGACAAGAGCTATCCAGGTATTTAGGGAAGGTTGCTCCAAGCAGAAAGAATAAGTGCAAAGGCCCTGAGGCAGGTGTGGTCACCCCTTGCTTCTTTAGACTCTCTTTTTGAATGGGACTTTGATTTGGTTTCTGTATAGCCACTGTACTACATGTGAGCCAGTGATTTCCCTGGGAGGAGCTGGAATAGGACCAAACTTTGTGCTCAGATCCAATGTGATATTTCCTAAAGCCCTGGATATTTGGGTACACTATGTTAGGCAGATGGGCCAGATTGTGTGTCAGCAGGAGGGGGAGAAAGAGAAAGAAAAATGCCTTTGGGGGATGCATATCTTTTCTGGTTACCATTGATAAGAAGTTCACCTGAACATCTTTCCACTAAATGATATTAAACTTCAGTACTGTGATAAGGGACCTTTATTCAATTAATTTGTTTTCAATTGATCCCCAAATAATGCCTTAGTCTTTTTAAGGGTCCCTTGGGTCCATGAGAACCATGGCACACTGATAATTATCTCCTCTCCCCTGACACCCATTGTGTATCTGAGAAAGTAGGGACAGACCTCCTCCAGGACCAAACCTCCTCAAATAGAAGAGGCATGCCACCAGAACTTGGGGCTTGACCCGTTAAGAAGGATGGAAGGGAAAGAAGGGGAGGGTGAATTCCAAGTTAATTCTGAGGACTGAACATGCTCTTCTGCGTGACATTTAGCAAAAGAAAATAAATTAAAATATTGGGTGACTAGAATTTAAAGAGGTTATCCTAATTTATAATTCTTGAGTGATAGCTTTAAAAATATACTTTCAAATTATGCTATGGACTGAATGGTGTCCCCCTAAAATTTGTATGTTGAAACCCTACCCACAATGTGACTGTATCTGGAGGTAGACTCTTTAGGAGGTAATTAAGATGAAATGTGCCCCTAAGAGTAGGGCCCTAATCTGCTGGGGACTGGGGCATTCTAAGAAGAGAAAGACATCTATCTCTTTCTCTCTTTCCTTCTCTCTCTCTCTCTCTCTCTCCCTGACATGTGAAGAGAGAAAAAAGGCAAGTCTCTGCAAGTTAGGAAGATAACTCTCCTTAGAACACAGTCTTGCTGGCACTTTGATTTCAGATATCCAACCTCCAGAACTGTGAGAAATAAATTTCTGTTGTTTAAACCACCCATGTATGGTGTT
Organism: Panthera uncia; assembly: GCF_023721935.1. NCBI lineage: Eukaryota > Metazoa > Chordata > Mammalia > Carnivora > Felidae > Panthera > Panthera uncia. The sequence goes on along the minus strand of NC_064811.1, from coordinate 67,730,072 downwards.
TTGTTATGGCAGCCCAAGCAGACTAAAGAAAATTAATATCTGGATGGCTACCCTGTGATACAAAGTAATATTTATTCCAAATGCTGAAGTGTGCCAATCTGGATTCAAGGGGCAATCTGGCAATTTAGGATTACCTTTCCAAACCTCATGGCCTTCTGGGTCCTCACATCCACAGATTAAGTCAAGTTAGGAAACGGGAACTAAGGATTTGGCTAGGCCTGGCTCTGCCAGTTTAGTTTCTGATCAGCTTTCCTCATGTCTATTTTGAGATCAAGCCTTGTATCGGGCTCTGTGATGACAGTGAGACTACTTGGGATTCTCTCTCTCCCTGTCTCTCTTTGCCCCTCCCCTGCTCATGTGCCCTCTCTTCCCCCCTGCCCCCCCACCCCCAATAAATAAATTAACTTAATAAAAAAACCCTGACCAGTTATATGAACTCAGGCAAGCCACTTAACCTCGCTGCTTCACGGTTCTCCCATCTGATGAGGGCTTCTGGGGCCAAATGCCCTTAGGTCTGTGAAAGCAGTTTGCAAATTCTGAACTTTTAAATACAGAGAAAAGCATTCAGTGATCAGTAGACATGCATTCTATTCACTGCATTTGAAGGGCCCTTGAAATTTGAAACTGGGGCTTCACTGAACTGTTTTTGCTCTGACCAGTATTTGCTCCGTCCAGTCAGCCTTTCCCATACCTTATCTCACTGATTATTGCAGACAGAAAGGCCCTGACAAGGACACTTTGGAGGCCTCAGGAAGTGGGGCTCTCCCATTCAGCAGAGGTGGTCAGAACACGCTTCTAGTTGCCTTGTCCCTGGGCTCTGTGAAAGTTAGAGCCGCCTGTGAGGTCAGGCAGCAAGCCTTGCTAGGCATCTGAGACCTGCCACCCCTCCATCATTGTCAATAAGCGAGACAGAGAGACCTGTACATCATTTCATTTACTATTGCAATGATTACATAGCTCATTGCCTTCCCATTGTTTCAGTGATAGATTTAATTAACTTCCAATTAATCATAGAGGGTGATATTTAATGCTCAGCCCAGCACTGAGCACAGTGTCACAGACCAAAGAATATATTCTGAAGGCTTCAGTAATCAAGAGGTCATGGAAGATAGATGTTCTTCACTGAAGGAGAGGGAAGATAAATCTGTGTGTCCAGACCACTCTGGCTAACTGTTTTAGGATAATTGTTTTGCATCCAAATGATAACTTTCCATAAGGCCCAACCATGCACAGCGCAGGAGAGATAGATGGAGGGAGAGAGAGATAATAGGGTTACAATATGGAGAATCCACTTGGCTGTAATTCCCATCTGATGCCAACCAGACTGAGCTCACCAGGGAATTCTGCTTGGATTTGCAAGAGTGCAAGTGCTGTAGAGGTCTAGCTTAGGAACTTATGCTGAAGAGGTGCTCTATAAATCTTTGTCCAGTGAATAAGGAAGGAGGCCCAGCAATCTTGGTCAAGTAGGCTTTTTGTTTTCAGTAATCTTGAGAGCATACTGACATTTTGTCTATGATGTGATACTATGTGTTTCTGTCTTCTGTTTCTAGATAAGAGGCAAGATTTGCATATCTGAGCAATGAAAGGCTCAGGTTCTTAGGACTAGCAGTGTGGTAGTCACTCTCCATGATGTATCAGCAAAAGGATGTGTTCCATGTGATAGAATGTCCCCGGGTTACAGCCCAGTTACATGAAATGTTTTAAATAAAATGGATCAGAACCTCTGAGGAAAAGGTTCTAGAAGTTTTCTGAACAATATGTGAAAAACTCCATTTTGACTTAGAACACAGAAACACACTTGAGAAATCAATTATAATTCTTATATTTATATTGACATTCTGGCAATGGTTTGGTAACAAATGATACTATAGGTTACAATTACAGCCCTTCATTCATTCTTTCTTTCTTCATCCATCTATTCATCCATTCATAATTATGTGCTCAGCATTTTTATATCAAGAAAGTGGTCATTTCTCTATTTTTTTTCAAACAGAAAAAAATCTCAGGATAAAAGAAGCAACTGAAATTAAACTGTAAAGTCATTGTTGACAGAATTTGACCAAGAGTGAAATCAAATTTTTGGAAAATATATGGTTACCATTAGAGTACAAATTGTAAAGTAATAAAGCCCTTGATATAATACAGAAAGTTGTCTGGCTATGTTTATAATTTTGGAGAAAGTGTCCATAGCTTTAAAAGTGGTTTTGTGACATGGAAAGGTTAAGAACCCCAGTGCTGCAGCCTTTTATCCCAAAAAATTATATTTGTGCCATTTTGCATGAAATAAGGACCATTAGTCAATTCCATAGACTTATACGATCCTTCATTCTCAGAAAAATATGTGACATTATATCTCATTTCTACAACAAGTTTATTTAAATTTTTCTTCAGTTAACTATTCAGAATAAGATTTCAGATTAGGGTACATATAAACCAGTCTTTGGAGATGCTATTTGCTTTAAGTCCCAGGAGAGTTGCATTTGACAAATAGCATACTTAGTGGCTAAATATGCTTGTGATTGTTATTGGAGAGTGTGTGTGTGTGTGTGTGTGCGCGTGCACGCGTGCACATCACAGGACCTGAAGCTCTAGAGATAACTTGACAGATAGATTAAAGCATGGGAAGGTCAACTCCGTCCACCCTCCTGTCCACACTGGGAGTCAAATGCAAAAAGAGAGGCACATGCCTTGTTTTATGATGGAGACACCCCTCTTCACTTTGCAGTGAACAAATTGGAGGTGGAACAAGAATGAACTCTTGTATCATCTACCTGCCCTTCCAGTCAAGAGGTTGACATCTGAGCAGGGCCATGAGATTACAGTCATGACCCAGTATAAAAGAATGAGAGACATTTGCCACTCTTGTTTCAATTCTGGTCATAAAAATGCATTAAGTTTGGCGTGAGTTTCTGTTCTTGTTGAACGTGTCATCATAGGAAGGCAGAATCAGGAGAAGCCCCCAGAGGATTCTCTGGGATATATCATAACATGTATCTGGTTTGCTCCCTTCAGCTAAGGGCTTGAGTGATTTCTCCCTTTGATCTCAAGAGGCCGCTAGGGTATACCTATTTGGGCATAAAAATGAAGATTCTTTTTCAAGACAAATGACTTCAACAAAGAAACTATGAGATGCTGGCTCAGTGAATATAATCTGACCATTTGAGTAATTCTACCCAATGAAAACAACAGCAGAAACCTATCATGTGATCTATCAGGACAAATAATAAATAATACAGTGTACCAGGTTGGTCTGCTGGCTCCCAGCCTGTCTTCTAGACACTTCCTTGCTCCCTGTAGGAGCCAGTGCTTCCTAATGCTCTGTGCCCTCTTCACACGTTAGCACAGACATTGGAGCACGTATGATATCTTTTTGTCCCAATCTCTTCTTCCTAGCAAAATCATCCAGTTCTCTGTCTCCTTTCCTTAAGGTCCTGATATCTTCTATGCATTCCGATATTTAATCCTGGTGAAGGGACATATGTGTGCTAATGGTTTGAAGTCTCTTAACGTATTTGCATTTTGGCAGTCTTTTCAGAGAAATTCTGTTTTAGCTCAAAGGAATAAATCTAATGGTAGTAAATCTCAGTTTGTCTCAGAGGCCAAGATATCTGAAAGTAGGGTTCAGGAAGAATGGAGAAGCTAAATCATATTGTATATGCCACTGTGTAGTTTATTATAAATATCTCCAATTTTTAACTGGTGATCAAAGAGGTATAATTCTCTCCAAAACTCCCATCTATATTTGTCCATAAATAAAAATGGGCATTTTCAAGGGTACTCATCCTGTAATCACTTTTCACAGACTTTTGATAATGTGGAGTTAGGCTTTGTAATCCTTCCTTGATCTTGCATTAATTCAGAACATATTTATTTAGTGTTTATTATGTGCCAGGCCCAGTGGTTGGTGCTGGGAAACAAAGATGGAGAAGCACAATCTCTGACCTTAGAGACTACAGCTTAGTGTTGGAGACAGACAAGTTTCAATACAAGTGGTGTGCCCTGTGATGGCGATACTGTGAGAGGCACCTGACCTGTGAAAGGAAACAGAAAACAGTTCCTGGGAGAAGTGACAACTCATTGGAAACCTGAGGAATGAGAAATGTGGGGAAAAAGTTTGCTGTTACTTAGAATTTCGGCTAATATTGGTAACAAATAGGCTTTACAGTACAGTGGCTTAAACAGGATAGACATGGATTTATCTCTTATAAACATCTAGAGGTAGGAAGTTTGAATGATGTAGCTGCTCTCAGCAAGTGCCTTTTGCCTCCAGGTCCAAGAGAGCTGCCCTTGCTGCTGCCATATCCCTGCTAGCAGGAGTGTGTAAAGAGCCAAGAGCAAAAGAGAATGGCAAGCTGGGGAGACTCAAAAGTAGTTCTCTATGCTGACACAGGGTGGGAGGGTAGGAATGTAAGAGGCAGGAGTGGAGTGGCCATGTGCACTGTGCTCAGAAATTTGGATTTTTCCACTGAGAGTGGAAGGGAGACCTTTTTAGGGTTTCAAGCAGGGTAACAACTCCATTAGATTTTGATTCTAGAACTTTTACTGGGGCCGAATTGTAGAAAATAGATTGGAGTACACAGTGAATAGTTCTTTAATTATCAATGGCTTTCAACATTTCATGCAGCAGAACTTCTACACTGAAGTACTTCTAGTGGTGAATATAGAGAAGAGCAACAGATGAAATTCCTTTTCTTGTAACCAGAGCTCATCTTGCATGCTTTTCCCCCAACTATGTAAGTTACTGAATATGAAAAGCATGGTCATTACCTATAAATGTGCAGAAAAATATTTTACTTCATTATTTTTAAAAATTTTATTTATTTATTTTGAGAAAGAGAGAGAGAGAGAAAGAGCAAGCAGGGGAGTGTTATAGAGAGAGGGAGAGAGAGAATCCCAAGCAGGCTTTGCTCTGTCAGCGTCCAACTCAGAGATCAAACTCACAAACCAGGAGATATTAACCTGAGCTGAAACAGAAATTCAGATACTTAACCAACTGAGCCACCCGGGCACCCCCAGAAAAATATTTTAAATTTTTCATCATGTAAAGGCTCACATACTACTTAAAAACAACAAATAAATGAATGATAGTTTTTGTGGTCTGATCATACAAGTAATTCATGTACATTGTTGGAAACATAAAAATACAGAAGGTATTATTATTATTATTTTAAATGTTTATTTATTATTTATGACAGAGAGAGGTGGGGAGAGAGAGCGAGAGAGCACACACAAGTGGGGGAAGGGCAGAGAGAGAGAGAGACAGGGAAAAGGAGAATCCCAAGCAGGCTCCACAGGGCTCAGTCTCAATCTCAAACTGTGACATCATGACCGGAGAAGAAATCAAGGGTTGGATGCTTAGCCAACTGAGCGACCCAGGCACCCCCAGAAAATATTATTAAAGTATAAATGTAATCATGACCTAGGTAGTATGCACCAACCCTTCCAATGAGGGTGTATAGGAAAGATGGATGAAAATTTTGCTGAAAGGCAATGGAGAGCTGACCAGGTAGTGAGAATTACTAATCTGATATCCAGGAGACCAGTGTCTAAAATAGGAAGCTCAGCTTTTACCTACAGGTGATTGCCCATCTAATAAATGTGGCTGAGAGTACTTTTTGACAACCTTGTGGATTAGGAGCACAAAACTGGAATACATGACTAAGAAGGATGGGGGATCTGGTAAACCCTGGTTTTGGGGTTGGGATTCAAAGGGTTGGATCCTAGAAGTAAGGATAAACCAGAAAGAAACCAAAATTCATATACATTATGAATGAGATCAAATTATCTTGTTGGTCTAGAATAATCTCAGTGCCTGAACTGGATTCCCAGGTTGCTAATGCCTACCTGTATCTTTCAGGAGCAAACGACAGTTCTCTCTGTAAAAAGATAGCATTATGCCAGACCTCAAAGATTTGTATGAGAAAATTTTTAAATGCAATAGCTGGCTCATAAGATCTATCTATCTATCTATCTATCTATCTATCTATCTATCATCTATCAAGGCACGTACCTAGTTCAATGTTAAATGCCTCAACTGTATATTTTAAAAATTCAATAATGTGTAGCAACTTTCTAATCAGACTTAGATTGTGTATTATCACAAAAGAAACAGAACATGCTTCTTTAACATGTTTTCCCTGTTCATCAGTGAGTCTAAAATTTACTAACCCACCCAAATAAGAACATATTGAACGAGAGGAGGGGTCACAATTCAGCCTTGGGATAAGGTCAGATTGTTTCTGGAAATATGTTTTTGGAAAACAATCTGAATTTTTTATTATAATATGTGATGTTTTCTCTCTTTTTGACTTCTTTCGTCTTAAAATATATGCTGTGAAGAAAAGTGGCAGTAAAAATTTTTTCAAGAGTTGCAAATTTAAGGGGAGAGCAGAACAGGCAATGCCAAGTAAAACTGGGAGTGGTAGTTGCTAATACAAGTTCATAGGCTTCTCTCTCCTGCTCTGCCTTTGCTTTTTCCCAAGAATTTTTGGTAAAATAATGTGTATTTTATACCTAACTCTAAAATACAGATTTATTTCTCCATTGCCTGCAGTGAATATTTTCCTCTTAATGGAATAGTTCATTTTTAGCTATGGTATTTACATTTCACCATGTAGTGAATTTTATATGTTACTTGAAATCTATTTTTCATAGCATTTAAGTGCAACAAATAGACTGAGGACAGAGTTAAAGAGGTTACTATAGATCAAGACACAAGTGGAAAATATGTTAGCAGCACTAAGTTCCAATGATTGAAAATAAGAGAGAAAGACCCATTTTATTAGTGCCATGTGTCTTGATTTATCATAATAGAGGTTTTTCACCCTTGGTTAAAAATGAAAGGCTGCACTAAAATAAAAGACAAAAATAGAAGAATCCTGGGTTTTTGGAAGTTTTGTGTATTGGGGAATGTGGAGTGTTGGGATTTTATTTGAGGAAGTGAGTAGAAGCTGTCTTTTGGAATATTAGACATGATATAAGGGTTTCAGGGTTTGAAACTCTAGTGAATAGTTTTTTTCCCTAAAACAGAGTTAGCAGTCAGCACAGGATGGGGGCTTAGAGAGAAGAAATGGAGACATCACAAAACATTGTCTCTTTCATAGGATTATATAAGACAGGGTATTGCCTAGTAGAGTGATTTACTCAATTTTCTAATTGCCTATGATATTAATAGAATTCACAGTGAGAAACATTTAAGGTATGGAAAAAGCATTATGTTCAACTTAGAGAGCCATTGGCTTTCTAGAAAAAAGAGATTTAGATGATGCCATGGTCCAAGTGAGTGAATTTATTTCCAACAGCAAGGGTAAAACAGTCAACTTGAAGTAAAGCATGTTCATTTCTACAAAATGTATGTCTTTTCTGATGAACTGTTTCTGTCTCTGATCAAGAGACTGGAATAGTACACTGGGAGGAACCAGGTCATGCTCCCAGGAGCCCAGGCAATAACTCAATCAGAAATAGGTAAGAGCTTAGTTGAGAGGGTGCTGTCAGTCACTGCTCAGTTAGATTGAATTGACAACGGCTTTCAGTGTGGCTTTGCCTGGCAAACCTTTAGAGTTCTAAGGGAAGGAAAAAAATATACATACACATACACCTATTTTCACAATGTCAAATTCATTTTGGCCATTTGTCTCAGACCCCCCCTGGAGAATCCTAACAGGAATGAGACCCTGTTTTGCTACTTGGAAAGATAGACTTCTGCTCCATGTACTAGCAGTTCTGCATGGTTGCTTCTATCACCAATTTCTTTGATAAAAACTTTACCAAGTGCTGCACATCCTTACTCTTGCCTGACCCATGGTAAAGTCCAATCGGTTTTCGATTGCTCTTTTGTGACTAAATTTGTTGCAGAAAATATTTTCACCCTTCAGTGAGCAGGAAGCAGAAAATTTTGGGATGAAGGATAGAGAGGAGCTAAAAAGCATGGCAAGAGGAAGTCCAGAGGTGGATGACCAGTTTTTGGGCTCCCACTGTCATTAGCTCCATAGTTGCTGGGGTAAATTGGTTTGTCCAGTTCTGGTTTCAACATGCACAAAATGCATTTTTAGGAAAGCGTTACTTATCCCACGGGCTTTTATACAATCTCAGTATCATAACCCTGGATTCCTCAACTTATCTTATCAACAGGAAGTTTCCTGACCCCTCCTTCTCTTTCAGCTTCTCTATACACACAACTGGGCATTATTTTGACACTCAGATTAGCCCAATTAGACTGAAACTCTGTTACACTTTTTATATTTTTTTTTCTGGTCTTCCTGTTTCTAACCATGTAATCCATGCCCACCCTGCTATTCAGTCAGATCTTCAGTTGTTGAAAATGAGAGTCAGTGGGCTGGGAGCCAGGATCCTGAATTGCCGTTGACCAAGCTGATGTGGCTCTGACAGTAACTGGTGGTGTGATCCTGGGAAAGTCCCTTATTTTGCTTGGTTTAAAAACCTAAATGTTGAACAGGATGGTTTCCATGACTCTACTAGCCATTGATCAAACTGCAGCACACTGTCTCTCTCCAGGCATAGCTTTCAGCTACTACCCCTGCTGCCAACAACATCTCCACTCCTCAACTGCTTCTGGTCGCTAGAAAGATTTCACCAAACCAATTTTGTCCTATTCATTAATTAACAATATAAATATATACGTTTAAATTAACAACTCCTCCCAAAACAGTGAACCATTAATAATAAAATTTTATAATCATCATAAAACCGTCCAGGGCACAGAAGATGGTGTAATAATTCACACCTAATTGCTTTCAACCTTGAGCCCACAAACACACTAGTTGAAGAAATGAATTCAGATACTATAATTCATGCTAGGTCATGTTTTATTATTTAAGTCATCCCTGATACTTTAAAAAAAATAATGAAGAAGAAGGTTTTGGTGCTCAAATAATCCACAAACTTACAATGCCACAAACTATATGGGAATCTAGAGAAATTTCACATTTGCCTATATTGTGAGCCTTTCAGATGGGAGATCCATCAGAATCTTGGTGTTTTCTATGAGCACAGAGATTGTTTTACTTAATCTTAGAAATAATTTGCATAATATAAACTATAATTTTAACTGAAAGATTAGAGTATTAAGAAATGTTTTTGTTAAAGTAAAAAAAAGTAAAGAGATGAGAAGCCCACAAAGTGGGTAAAAATAACAATTGACAAACTGGGCTGTAGAATGACATCGTAATATTTAAGAACATACATTTTGGAGGCAGACTACCTGGGTTGAAATCTTGGCCCCACCAAAACTTACTACTTCTATTAAATTACTTTCACCTCTCTGAGCTTCAATTTCTTCATCTGTACAAAGAGGGAAGATGATAGTACCAGGTTGTTTGGAGCATTATATAAATTGATACAAGTGTTTGGGGGATGTCTGGTACTTAGTAGGTGAGGCATGTGTGTTATTAGCAGTGTTAGAGACCGTGGCATTCTTCCTTGAAGGCTTATAAAGGCATATGTGTGCTTTGTATGTATATAGCTTGGGTCTCAATTACATATGCATTGCTGTTTAAGATAGATGCATCTACTCTGAAGCCTGTTTGGAAATTTAGCATGGTTAAGTAATTCCAGGGCAATTTAAGATATACTGAAGCTGTTAATCTGAGTGAGGAAAATAACAGATTAAAGGAAAAGAGGCAAGACTGGGAGGGTTTTTGTGTATTTTGACAGTAAGTGAGCAGCATTCAAATGGATTTTTATAAACTCAAAAATTTGGGTATTTCTGCTAAGACCGCTAGTGAGATACCCATTATTTCTGTTTGTGAATCCCTATTAGAGATATAGCGTGATCTATCTATCTATCTATCTATCTATCTATCTATATTTTACAAAGAATACATTATGCAAGGAAAGAGATGCACTTTCATTGATTTTTCTTGGGCACAACTGCATGGTCTGCTTAGTGAGCATCTAAGAAAGCTTTGCTTTACCTCCTGTGTGTGTTTTTCCTTCTGGTCCTCTGGTATGGGAGTTCTGCCTTACAGCTTCCAGGGCTGTCAACGGAACCAACACCAATAGTGACTGAAAGCTTGTCAAAACCAAAAAGATAAATATATTTCTCTATGATTAGGTGACTAATTCCCATAGCAGATCATGAACACTTAGAGAGGGCATCTACTTAGATTTTCTATCACAAACTCTACGTTTCTCTCTTTATCCATCAGTTCTTAGGGCCCAATTAATATGTGTTTGCTTTGCTCAACAGAACTCATTCTTAAACAAAAGATGCTGGCTGCTTTCAACTTGAAATATAAATCAAACTGGGATGAACTACCCAAAGAGAGGAACTCAGTAATACCATTGAATGGGAAGCTCAGAGTTCCAAGTCCATGTCTCCTGTAGGAGAGCATTTAATTGCTCTGATTTCCTCATCTGTAAAATACAGAGATTGGGTTAGATGATCTCTGATATGACTTCCATTCAGATAGTCTATGTGTTTTATTAGCTTTAGGAATCTCAAAGTGGATCTATTGACAAGGGTGTCATGAGGTTATTATGCTTGTGGATTCAGTTGAAGATGACACCTCTTCTTTCTTATGTACTAGTGAGGTCTAAATATTTCATACATTAATTAATATTTTGAAGCAACTATAATATTCCAGGTGTTCTATTAGGCAGTGGGAATATAGCAGTTAAAAAAAAAGATACGTATCTCTGCTTTCAAAAAAGGTGATCATTCATTTTCCCAATGAGAATATCACCAATATAACTTGGGGAGCAAATTGAATATGCAAATGTTTAGGCTTATAGAGAAGAGTTGTCTGTATATGGTATCTATTTATTATAACACTCAGAGTCATATTTTATTAATAATGTTAATGTACAAATAGTATTTTGTCTGTTCTCACACTTACAAAACAATATTGTCCAGGCTGTTGAGGAGCATCTTTGCCATCATAGAACCACTTTTAGAGTCATTGCCACAGTTTGCCAGAGTGCATAATCTTTGCTCTCATCTAAATTGTTTGATTTATATACTTTTAAAAATGCATGTATATTATATGTTCTCCTTGGAAATTCTATCCCAAGCCACAGTTTGATTAAAATCATGTACTCTGTGTCTGTGTCCATGTGCATGTGTGTGTGTATATATATTTTAAGTAGTTTTTTAAGGCTTTTTTGCAGCAGTATCTAATAATACTTGCAGTTGGGAGAATATCCCCCAGGAAGAGTGACAAATTGTATTAAATTTCTTTTGACTTTTTAATTTATTTTCTCATTAATTCAATAAGATATCTTTTGTGAACATCCAGAACTAGTATTGATTGAGATAATTATAGGGTAAAGTAAATTTCTTAATAAAAATAAGTTGTTTGAAATAATTGAGAGGGCACCATATATATGACATACTTTTAAAAGATTTCTAAATAAGGTGATTCTTTTCTTGAGAAGAGGAATTTTTAGAAAAACCTCATCCCATGTATGTTGGCATATATGAAGTTTTGAGAAGGCATGTATTCTCCAATCTTTTTATGCAGGTGAAAGAAAGTATGGGATAGTAACAGAGAAATCATCCCTATATTCTTTGTAAGTCCTGACATATATGATCATTGGTCACTGGGCATGTTCACTTCATAGTAATATTAGACAATGTAATAATGCATCATGCAACATTTCTAAGTGCTGCATTCTCATAGACAATTTGAAAGAAATGATGATCATATGAAGTTTATGTTTCATCTGTTTGGCTAAAAGCAGCATTTTAAAAAGATGAGATAGAGTATCGGAAATCAGTGGTATAAGAAAAACCACTAAATGAATAAAGTTGTAGCTTCACACAAGAAATGCCAGGGAAGAAATTAGAACAATGAAGTGAGTGTTTATAATCATTGTGGAGATGAGTCACACCAATATTTCAACTTTTGTTTCCAACCTGTTTTACAAGGTTCATTTCTGCCAGAAGTAGGGTGATTTTCCCAAGGCAAAGGCCTCTAATTGGCTGTAAATTAATCAATGGCCATCAGTTTCACAGGAAAAAGCATCCTAATCAGATTGGTTATCAATGGATTAGGTTTCTATCTTTATGTCTCCTTTACCTTCGGAAGGGAACTAAACATTCTGAGCCCATTGTGTGGTCTAGTCTGGAAGCACTACAATGCCATATTGATCCGGACAGAGGAGAACATTTTTGGAAAAGATACGTTTCCCAGATATCTAAAACAACATTAAAAAGAGAACTGATTTTAATGAAAAACTTCTTAAATATATACATACTTCTTTATTAAACAGAATTCCTTGAGAATAAATTAATCTTTTTGTTAGATTAAAGTCACCATTTTATAGACATCGATTACTATAACACACTTACTGTAATATAGTGTATTATGAACCACTGTTCTTGGTCCCTCTATGACTGGCTGATTTGGGTGGTCTCACTTCAGGTCATGCCACCAGCTGTCCCTTCTCACTATAAAAGCTTCTAGCAAAATTCTTCTACCTTCTTGTTATCTGTTGTCTGCTGGCAATAATTATAACACCAACATGTGCCAGGGAAAGTTCAGTAACCAACCTTGGGAAGCTGTAGTGGGACAGAATTTTTTTTAATTTACATCCAAATTAGTTAGCGTATAGTGCAGCAATGATTTCAGGAGTAGATTCCTTAATGCTCCTTACCCATTTAGCCCACCCCCCCCTCCCACAAACCCTCCAGTAACCCTCTGTTTGTTCTCCATATTTAAGAGTCTCTTATGTTTTGTCTCTCTCCCTATTTATATTATTTTTGCTTCCCTTCCCTTATGTTCATCTGTTTTGTCTCTAAAGTCCTCATATGAGTGAAGTCATAGGATATTTGTCTTTCTCTGACTGACTAATTTCACTTAGCATAATACCCTCCAGTTCCACCCACATAGTTGCAAATGGCAAGATTTCATTCTTTTTGATTGCCGAGTAATACTCCATTGTATATATATATACCACAACTTTTTTATCCATTCATCCATCGATGGACATTTGGGCTCTTTCCATACTTTGGCTGTTGTTGATAGTGCTGCTATAAACATTGGGGTGCATATGTCCCTTTGGAACAGTGCACCTGTATCCCTTGGGTAAATACCAGTAGTGCAATTGCTGGATCGTAGGGTAGTTCTGTTTTTAATTTTTTGAGGGACCTCCATACTGTTTTCCAGAGTGGCTGCACCAGCTTGCATTCAGTGGGGCAGAATTTTTTATCCTTCCTCTTCTACTTATTAGCTGAGTGATGCTGAGCCAGTTTCTTTACTTCTCTAAACCTTGGCTTCCTCATCTAAAAAACAGAATAATACCTACTCTTCAGGCTTATAGTGAAACTTAAATGGAATAAAATTAAGTTCCAAAGTCAGTGCTTGGATATGAGTTCTAGAAATGATAATCTTCATGTAAATGTCCTAAACCTCCCCTTAACAATAGTAAGTGAATAGACACTGTCTTCTCTCCCTTCCTACAGAGGAAAAAAATTTTGGGTACTTTTTAGTATCTTTGAAATATCAAGCTCTATGTGAGGTTTTGAGAAAAGGATGGTGAAAAAAGCTGACCTCGTTCCTGCCTTCATAAAGCTTAGTGAGTTTAATATAGAAGACAAACAGAACACAATAATTATCCAATAAATTATGTATACCCAATGTTTTTGAATGCTATGAAGGAGAGAACAAAGTACTTACTGTGTGTAAAAAGAAAACCTGTCTTGGTATGGAAGGTCGGGAGAAACTTCTGTGAGACACCACATCCAAATGGAGCCAGAAGGATAACTAGGAGCTCGCTGGAAGAAGGACAGATGAGTGTTCTCAGGAGAGGCATTTATGAAAGCTTTGCAGCTTGGGATTTCAGTGAGTTGGGGAGCAGAGATAAGATGAGGGATTGGAGCTGAGATGAAGCTGGAGAGGTGCATGGTCCAGACCTTGGGAACTACAGCAAAGACTTCACCTGAGAGAATTGAGGAGGCCACTACAGGGATTTAAGTAGGCATGATAATCCAGAGTTTTGCAACCACTGGCAAAATCTTGAAATGTTTTCATACTTCTGGGTAAGTAGCTTATACCCTGGACCTCCTACCACATGTAACCCCTTCTAATACCCTCCCCTGACTCTACCTCCTGGAGTTCAGAAGGAGGCCTTCTGGGACCTTTTAAGCACTTTTTTTCCCAATTGCTTGGTGGCCAGTACCATATAGGTTGCTAAATATGTTAAATATTACATCTGGTTTTAAGCAAGGTTCACCCCCCCCCCCGCCATTTTCTCCATTCCTTATGAGTTTACAGTTGTGTTTAAGATTGTTAAAGAAGACAAAAAGTATTAAAAATTTATTGTACCTAAAATATTTAAATAGTCCTAGGCTCATTTTTACATTTTATTTTTCCTAACCACCACTGTGAATTGAATTAATACCAAGGTCTGTTGATTTTTACCTCTGAAATGTCTCTTAAACATATCCATTCCTTTCCATTGCTATTGATCTCATTCAGGCCCTTTCACCTCTCGCTGGGTTCCTATAATAACCCAGAAGCTCTCTGTCTGGGCTCCATATTTTCATTATTTACTTGGCACAAACCATTCTTCACATGGCTGTTAGTGTCCAGACAGTGTCAATTATACAGTTGGTGCTCAATACATGTGTTTTGGGTGAATGAATAAAAAACGTATCATGAGACCCTGGACAAATGACACATACACAAATGGATAAAAAAATGGGAAAAAAACAACCACACTTCCCAAGTGTGACTTTGGTTGCAATACTGACATTTTCCCTTTTACTAGTTATGTATATGTATTTAATATGTATAAGAAAATATTCATAGAGTCATATTAAAATTGATTAAAACACAGTAACTTAATAATTTCTCAGTACCATTCAGATATGGTAAAATGGTGTAGATGTTATATAATTAAACTTTGGGAAAAATTGGTCAACACAAGGTCCCAAAGCCAAGTGATTTTATGATTTCTTCCCTGAAGTAGCATTAGTTTGGCTGAGTTATCAGGGTCAAGCAATGCTTTGAACACATGGTCCCCAGATCCTGGTAGGTACCAGGAACTACCCCATGTAAGTCATGTTAAAAAAAAAAAAGAAGAAAAAAGGAAAAGATAGCATTAAGAATGTGTGCTTCACAAGACTTTTGGGGTGCAGTAAACAGTCTAAGATTATTTTTGAGAACCCTGAAAAACCTTCTCACAGATTGAGAAATATAAAACATACTGAGTTTTATCCCCCAAAGCTGAGGACAGTGTGAAGTCATGGAAAGAAATGGATTTTACAGTTAGCCAGATAGGAGTTCAAACATCAGCCTGTCTGACACTTACTGGCTGTTTGATGTTGAGCAAGTACTTATAATGTCTGTGAGTTTCTTTCTAGTGGTACAGGCAAAGTAATTACTACCTTGGAAAGAATATAAGTCTTCATGTAAATATGGGCTAGCACAGTTTGAGGCACATAGCTGGCATTTAATAAACACAGCCTCTCTTTTTAACTCTCTTAAATATAATTGCTTAAAAGTAAAAGTAAAATTAAGTAAAATAAGAACAGACAGTGATTGTACCATATGTTTTTTTCTCTGAAAAAAAAATAGGGGAAACATGATGAAAGAGAAAGTAATTTTCAATGGCATTGAACTATTCCCTTGAGTCTTTAAAAATCTCTGATTGAAATGAATGAATATGCAAGTGTCACATATTGATGGCCTCCTCCCATAAGCAGTGAACTCCTTTGAAATCATGTGGAGGTAATTGTAAAAGAAGTTATATGCATAAAATTACTTCTCTGGTGCAATAAGGATCATAAATCAGTTCACAATCAATCCATCTGCAACTCCTTCAGTTGCACTGATTTCATAGATTACAGCAAAAAATGAGGATGAATAACTGAAAGACAATGAAGAGACTCTGGGGATCTTTCTCAGTATTTTCCTTGTGATGGAGACTGGATGCAGGTGAAAGAAGGCAATGGGAGTTTTAGGAGGTTCGTTACGACATTATTATCCTCTTCCTGGCTCTTTTTGGTTTCTTGAGAAGAGAGCTTTGATCTCCTCAGTGACAGAGGAGATCTCACCACCTACTTGCCACACCTCCCCCTGCATTTCTGCTGGCTCAGGGTGGTCCAGTACTTATAGCCATTGATACTTGGGATGGGTGCTGGACCTAATCATTCTGACCTGTAGAAGCTCCTGTAGCTTTTTTTTTTTTTTTTTTTTTGGTAAAAGCTCCTTTAGCTCAAATGTAAACTGTGAAAACCCCTCAGAGAAATTTGTCGAAGATTTGGTCTATAATGAGAAGTTCTACCAGCTTGTCTCAAAAAGAGTAACTATAGATAGGAAGGTGTCTGCCTTTTTTTTGCCTTGGAATTCTGAAGAGGCAACAAAACACTTTACTTTGTCCTCAGGAGGACCCAACTGCTGGCAAGTCCTCCAAATGCTTCCCTGTTTGTGGTGCCTTAGCCAGTCAGGGCAAGAATATTGATTGAGAATAACCTAATGAAATATGAGTGCCAGTGGATGTGTTGGGGAAAGAACAGATTCACTCTGTGAAAGTTGTATTAGAAAAGAATTGGGCCCATTAGGTGCCTCGTTGAGTATTCAGGGGAGACAATTTTGCTTTATAAAATATGCTTTTCGCCTTATGGAAAATTTATTGTCCATTCATTTGATGTACTCCTTTAAGAGGTCAACTTTGACTTTTCAGTGCTTTCAGAATTTATTCTTTACTCCATTGTTCCTTACAAACCATCTTTATTGAATTTCTTTGTGCATCTGAGTTGTCAAATAGCCAATGTACTCTCTAAACTGCTTTATACAATTAATAGATATTTTGTGATTGAGGAAGGCTGAAAATCAGACTTATTTGTACTAGTACTTATCAGCATAGAGAGGGCAAATTAATTAGCCTTCTCTGTTTTCATAAATAAAATATGCCAAAGCCAATGCTCTCACACCCATATAGGTCAGCTAGCTGGGAAACTGTTGGATCATCAGGATAATAATATTGTGACAGTATCTGAGGTCCATGAAAAATGTCTGGGCTTTGCAACTTTTGTGGTGAGACTGAGAACTTTTAATAGGACTTTGTTTCAATAGGTAGGAAAACCTATGAGAAGGAAAGAGGTATCTTTAATGCCTTGTCTTGATTAGACTGTATTTGCTTATCATTAACATATCCAGCTGATAATATAAATTTTAATTCTAATTACAGAGCTAGGTTATTTAAGCCACATGGTTTACGTGAAGTAGTCTAGATAACCTTAAAGAAACAGTGTTTAAAGCATCCAAAACTGATTTTAGGACATATTTTTCAATGTTGGTTCCTTCACCATAAAATAATGGTAGCTATTAACACTGTAGTTCAGAATGACTTTTTCAATTGATTCTGTGTGATAGCCTATGACCATAGTTTTTATTTTCCAGTTAAGGTAACTGCTCCAAATATATTGAGGTGGAGTTGATCAAACTAAGCACTCAACAGAAAATCATTCAGATAACAAGTTTCACTTTCTAGATTTGCAAATCAGGTTCTACAGTCTTGGTCCGGTTACCTTTCCAGCTGCATTGTGTGTTTTTCCCCATTTTTACTCTGAATCTCAGCTGTGTTGAAATCTTTCCATTCTCTCAAATCACTGAGTCGTTTTCCTTAGCTTAGAATATGTTGTCTGTTTTCTCCTTTAGTTTTCTCAAACTAATGTTACAATTCTTGACCTTCTTCCAACCTCATAGAAATGACCATTTTTTCCTTTGTAATCCCATCATAACCTGCTCTGATTTCTCAGCATGATTACAATACTATTCTACATATTATTTGTATGTCTGTCTCCTTCTATAAACTTATACAGTCTTGAGGCCAGGGGTCATATCTGTATTCTGAGCACCTGTACAATGCCTGGCACAACAAATGGATAAATGAATGAGAGTGGATGAATGAAAATAAAATCCAGTGAAGTAAATACTAGCTTGATATAACCCAAAGCAGAGATAGAATAAACATGGCCCAAATGCTACACTTTCCCTTCCCTTGTGCAGAACAGACTTTCTTACTTATGGACCACTGAACCTAAGTATAGCTAAGCGTTCTGAGCTTAGCTTTTTCCTAACATAGTCGTGGAATCTAGTGAAATTATTTAAAGCAGTGGTATCCTAACTCTTTTGATTATACAAATGAATAGCCCTATTTGTAAAAATACCTGGGGACAGACACATCCTCTATGGATAGCTTCTGTATACCTCTCCAGTCCATATGGGGAGGTCCATATGGACCACTACAATGGGCTCTTTTGTCCTGACTTCCAGTGGGTTTGGCAAGAAACCTGGAGAATAGGAGAAAGTGAGGACAGGGTACTATTTCTGACTCACACCTTGTTCAGTGGCTGTGGGTTAGTTTCCTCTCCCAAATGCTACAGCTCTTGTCACATGGTTCTCTTCTTACCTCTCCTGTTGTTTCTATTATCCATTCCCTCCTTTTGCCCCTCCCTGCAGTTATTTGTTTGGAATGTATCCTCTGTTGTTGGTTTTACTAAAATGTGGTGCTACAAACATATGCCAGTTATTCCTCTATTAAACTCGTCTCAGTTTATTTAATTTGAAGATACTTCTGTTTCCTGCTGAGATTCTGACTATATTCCTCCAAGGCATGTAATATTTTTCAATATACACATGTATTAGTCACCAACCATATATTATGTACTAGTAAAAACTAAGGAGATGAAGTTTTAATATTTTCTCTTCATGTGCTGCTTGATCATTTTTGTTTTCACACTTAGGAAACCACAGATTTAGAAACTAAGTTATCCAAGTCTTCCTATCAGGTATCATAGAATAAGGCTCTGTTGAGTGTGGCTTTGAAGATACAAGAGTGGGGACTGGTTTCTGCAGGATTTATGTACTTAGAGAAAAAATGATGCACATGGGATGTGCTTACCGCCGTTGACTTTTCCATTTCCCTCAGGGCCTCAGAGTTAGCACAGCCATTGCTGGCTAGAGAGTAATAGCATCTTTCAGGCTCACAGGCAGCCAGTAAAGCGAACCTGGAGAATATTAGTCTGGGACCAAATAATGCTTGAATTGCAGTCTTTCATTTTAAAAAGATTTGTTTTTAAATAATGAATGAAGGCATCACAAACCTTTGGCTTTGAGACTTTTAATTCTCCATTCTTAACTATAGAATGCTTGTAGCCCCCTGCCTCCACCCAGATCAAAATCCATGTTCTAGCCTATGGACAGAATCTATAAGCAATCTGATTCTGACTTATGGTTGATTCTAGTTTAGAAAGGAATTCCCTCTACCTCCTGGAAACAATTGAACCCTAGTTTTGTGATTTATGTTTATTTTCATAGTTGTAGACACTTTCAGATAGATGTTTACATCCCCTGTGTATTGGTAAAATCACCATAGTTATATCTTGTGTCATCTACATTTCTTTTCAGGACCCTCATATGCACCACAGGTATTATTTCATTAACTCTCCAACCAATATTACAAGTAGAATTGGTTTCATTAGCAATAGGTCTTATTAACTTTTGCTAACATTAAACATTTCATGAATTTTAATTGTCCATAACCTCTTGATTTCCAGAGCATTAGTAATATTTTCTTCCTTATTATGAAGACTATGTTTTTTCCCATTTTGATTGAAACCTTAAATAAATATGACATCATGATAAATGGAAATATTAAGAGAGACAGCTTCATTGTTTAGGCTGTTATGAATCACTTTGCTCTGACATGGTTTCTAATTTCGGTGGAGGAAAGCTGAGAGTTCATAGTAATGCAACTATTAAGTAATGAATTAGTCAAGTAAACTGAGCTAAATAGGAAGTTGACACCAGGATGGTTGTGAATTTTGGGGAAAAGAAAAAGATCAGGAACCTGATCTTTTGGTGCCTAATATTAGTAATATAGATATTAATAGAATAGAATTTGAAAATGTACTCTTAATGTTCAAAATAATTTGTTTATCAGTGAATAGACTGAGGACCAGATATCTGGGGTGACTTCTCCTAGGAACTGGAGAACCAGAGCTATTGTCCGTATCTGCTGACCCCTGGTCTCATGTAGTTTCCATTAGACCACATGTCTTCAAAATTGTTAAGCATATTTTTTAGACATGGAAGGGACCTGGAAAACTTCTGTTCAAAGTGTTTCATTTTGCAATGAGGAAACACACACAAGTGATGCATGAAGTGAGCCACAGAACAAGAACAAAACCTAAACCTCACAATTCCTAGTCTACTGCTCTGTCCATGACACCGGCATTTATTCACATGCCAGATGCTGTGCCAGGTACCAGAGATACAAAGACAGACACAGTAAGATCTCTGCCTTTTCAAGGGAATTTCAACATATATCCTCAATAGAACACATGTATTTTCCTGTGTTCTCATACGTTATTGAAGCTAAATGGAAGAAGCTGAAAGGGCACAAAGCACATGGTGGTGCATGAATTTTGTAGAAAGTAGTAAAGTGCCTTATGTGTAAAATACAATCCATGCCATTTAGATGTGAGTTCCACATTGAGAAGGATTGTTTCTCTCTTATTTATTGCTGCTGCCCCAACAATTAGCCTGGCACACACTGAGTGCTCAATAAATTTTGTATAAATGAATGAATGAATATCTGCTTGGTATATACTAGATGCTCAATACATTTTGAAGGAATAAATGATGAATGAATGTACATGTGCAATGATCTTAGGGATTATCCCAAATCTGAAATAATGACCCTAGACATCATGATTCATAATGCTTATTTTATGTCTGGAGACCAGTTAATTGCATATTGTAGAGGGCTCTGGAAGATTTGAAGTTCCTGAGTTCGAATCCTGGCCCTATCATCGTGGTAGAGACTGGCAAGTAACCAGTTTCCTTTTCTTCCTGGGCATATAGCCAGACCACATTTTCCCAACTTCCCTTAGAGTTGGACACATCCTTGTGATGAGTTCTGATCAAAGGAATATGGGCAGAAATTATGTATCCCTGAGGTCTGGCTCTTAAAAAACCTCCTATGCAATACTGGATTCCCTGTTATCTGTCTGGTGACCAGATGCAGAAATCCAGCAGAGGCTTCTGAGGTTCTAGAGAGAGTCACAGTATTGAAGAGGCCGGGGTCCCTGAATCACACAGTGAAAGACCATCTACCTAAAACCATCAATGAATTGATATGTGAATGAGCCATAAACCTCTGTGTTAAGCCACTGAGAATTTGAGGTTGTTTCAATAGTTATCCTTCCCTTTTAATTCCTTTCTGACTGTGTAACCTTGGACACAGCTTAGCCTCTCTGACCCTGGGTTTTCCTAGTTGCACAATGGAGATCATAACATATCCTGCTTCTTTGTGTTGTTAGAAATTTATCAATGTGAAGTCCTTATCATAGTCCTAGGAACATGATAAGCACTTGATACATCATAGCTATTCTTATATGATTTTTATCATCTCATCTTTGACAAACAAAGAATAGTAATTTATGAAAATGTTTCAAAAAAACATGGTGCATATTTTTTCTCTGTTTATTTTTTGGCTACTGAGGTAAACCAGTAATCCTCTAGAACCTTATACTGATGAGTCCCAAATATTTCTTAGAAATAGAATTCTTATTTTTTCCTATATGATCTTGTATATGGATGCCAGATGATAAAAGCAGAGTTGTTCCAGTTGTAGGATATCCCCTAAACCTCATTGCTTTGCCTTCCCCTGGATCTTGCATTGGGCAGCTCTGCAGAATCCCTGGGCTAGAAAGGACACAATTTGAATATCACTGCCTTGGGTAAATACAGTGAGGGAAATGCAGTGTTATACAATTACCTAATGCAATGCTTATCCACTCTCCCCATGACTGCCAGCATCCTCAGTCCTCCAGCTTTCTCCATGTGTTTTTCCCGCTGAAGTGCAGAAACTGCACAGCAGTGGGGCTGTGGTAAATATGGACTTCTTCTTTCATTTAAAGTAGATTGGTGGCTCTTTTCAATAGACTATTAGGAGAGTAACTGCTATGTATGATTTAAAGGGACTCTGAACTTTGACTCTGCTCTATGATATATGAATGGCTTGAAGCTTTGGGGTCAGGGGTTAGAAGTAATGAATTTATGGCTAGATTCTGCCTCCTCTCACTTTTAAAAAAGATGGCATATTTGGAACATTAAATTATAAATATTTTTCTTCCCGAAATGATCTTAGAGAAATGTACTAAATCAATATTTTCCAAACCCAATCAAACTATCTCATTATTTACCATGAGCTTCAGGAGTGATTGAAAGGTGAAGTAAAGACCAAAGCCACAGCCATTGTTGCTGAATTTAGGATTAGGAGAAGGAAAGGACAGGAGGCAATAAGATTTTTTTTACTTGCTAGGGGCTAGGTGAATAGTAAATACTGCAAATTTTAAAGTATCAGAAGATATGTTAGGTGGAAATATGCTGGATACCAGCATAAGCGAAAGTATTAAAAAAAAAAAACACCTGGTCTTTTGGTGATTGTATTATCATGACCTATAAGCACAAAATTATCCTACTTCACCTAGAATCATTCTGTGGTTGACATAAATATCTAGATGTTGAGTGAGCTCTCAAATTATCTTGAAGTGTTAATAGGTTAGTACTAATACCCTTGCTTTTGGAACTGAGGCCAAAGCAAAGAGAGTACCTTTTAAAAATTCATAGATCTCAAGCTAAGTGTTAGATTAAGCTTAGAGTCAGAGGCTGTTTGTTTTGTGGATGGTCATGTTCAGATGTTCTAACTCTAGGCAAGCCTTTTGTTCCTTATTAAGTTCTTGGTTGGCCCACTCAATTCTTCCTTGAGATTATCCGGAAAAATCAGACAATTATCAGTAGTCCACACTGGTTAGAATGCCTTGGTAACCCATTTATCCATGTAAAAATGTTAGTGATAATTTGGTTCTTTGTACTACCCACTTTAATCTCATGAGACCATAATACCCCACCTCACAGATGACTCTCAGACTTAGAAGTGGCCCTGCTAGTAAGAGAGAGAGCCAGGATTTGAACCCAGCTCTGTTGAACTTCAAGGTCACCATTTAATCCTCTCTCTGATAACCACTTTTAGCAATACATAGGAAACCTGTGTTTCCTCCACCTTTCCCCAAATACATAGTCCCGCGAAACTTCATATCACTCTGTTTAACTGCCTGAAATTCTTCTCATCAAAGATAAATATGAAAATGGCATATTTATTAAAATAAGCCTGAACAAAGTAGATCAAATGGAAATAATACATTAGTTAAATTGCATTGCTTTCTTTTTAAGGCTTGGCTGAGATAAAAATACTGAAGGAATGGGAGTTAGAATAAAATATTGTGATTGCAGAAGAGATCATCATGGCACATGGGAAACTTGTGTGAATTATAAGCCTCAGTGAGATGTGGCAGTTGTTTGTGGGGTGAACCCTGGGTGGTAGGAGGGCAGTATAGGAATTCAGGTGGATAACTGTTAAAAGACATGGGAAGATAAACGGGTATGCAGCAGAAAGGGAGTGGATGCAGCACAAAGACAGACTTCATTCATTTTTGCTGTTTTCCCAGTGGCCAACCCCACTTGTATTGGGTACAGAGTGGGGAGTGGGATTGAAATTTTCTCCGGAGGCCATTTTACTGTGTAATTCTCATCCTGTCACACAGATAACCTTGCATAGCTGTATTCTAATTTTTCCCCGTAGCCTACTCATATATCGTTATTCAATGAAGTAATAATGTTAAAAGCAAGACAATCTATAATGCACCTTCAATAAAACTCTGAAAAACAGTCATTGATCTTTCCTTAAGTCGGCTACCTACCCCCAGCTGCCTTATTGCTCTCATTGTAGAGGTGGTTAAATGACCAAAGATACTTAATATGTAAGTTATGAAACATTTCCACTTCCTTATTTACCACTTAATGGTCATTAAAAGAGTAGGAACATCATCCTTTTCCAGGTGATGTAAGATGGATCCTGGCTTGAATAGAGTACTCATTTATCAATAATCAATTACTCAGTTAACCATTAAAGATAATAATCATTTCCACCACACTTACAATAAAATGCTACAAACGTCAATGAATCATTATTTTACCTTAGGGAAGACCTTAAATCAATTTCTTATTACCAGTCATTTTACTTCTGCAATTGTGATGGGCATTCAAAGGGCCGGAACATAAGAAAATCTTCAAATGGCTAAATGGTTGGGAGAAGGGAGGCCTGGGAGCTGTGATTTGTGGGAACTCTATGGATTTTATCCAGAAATAACATCCAAGTGGCTTTGATCCACAGAATTTTGCCTTGAGCTTCAGGTTCATTCTTGTGCTTTCCCATTGTCTACAGGAATCTTGATTGGGGATTTGTAATTTAAGCTTGTTCAGATCCCACTAGTTGCTTTCTTACTCTTTCACCAGATTTAGTCCGGTACTATGCTGCATGGAATGCACAAAGTGCTGGCTGGGATGATGGTGGAATTGTGTGGTAGAAGTTCAGTATACTCTTCAAAGGTTTCCTATTGCTCTTAGAATAAAACAAAACTCCAGAACATGATTGACAGAGTCCTGCACAGTCTGGTTCCTCCGTACTCCCCTGCCCATCACACACATCATGTGTGGGGTTCCTCTCTTTTTTCAGTGAACCTAGCCTTCATTCAGTCCTTTATACTCCATGTGACCTCCTTTCCACAGGGCATTTGCACATACTAGTCTTTCAGCCTACAAGATCACCTACTCTCTGCCCCTATTTTCACCCACTTAACAACTATTATTCCTTCAGTTTTAAGATGAAATTTTGCTTGCCCAGGGAAGTCTTCTCTGATCAGCCCAATCCCTATTATATGCTCTTAGAACACCATCTCCTTCTCCTTCATGGCACTAACGCAGCTTCAGTTTTACACGTGATTGGATGGCTGGTTGACAGATGTAGTCTCAGTCTGTCCCACCAGACTGTGAGCTCTGTTTGGGCAAAGTTGTGTCTGTTTGTGTTCACCCCTGTATCCCAAATGATAGGATGGTGCCTGGTCCATAATAGGCTTTCAATAAATGTCTATTAAACAAATTCCAAGTTGATTAAGAAAGGGGCCAGAAAAGCAATAAGCCCAGAGCATAAGAAATGTTGACAACTGCTGTGAGAAGTGCCTCCTGGTTCTTACAGAGTGGCAATAACATTATATATTCATTTGAGGTTATAAAGTTTCACTGATGCAATTATTTCCTAGCTGACTTCTTATTTTCATAACAAGACCTTCTATCATGGTTCCATTCCTTTCAAGGATCTTATGGTCTGTGTTATTCCCCACAATTTTCTGTCAATTTCCCTTCTATCAATGGAAACAGCTAGAGTTTCCTTGGGCTTATGACAGTCCCACATTCTTGTATCTTCTGAGAGCCTCTTGAACACACCTATGCAATAAATCCTCTTTACACTGAATCCCCTCTGAATGAAGAGATGACCCTTCAATCAAGTCTATCAGCAAATAAGGTATTTCATAGCATCACTAGAATATGGAGAGGGAATGGTAATGTGATTATTTTGAGTATGGTTATTTGAGAAAACGGATCTATTTTCAACAACAATTTTTATTCCACTCGAGCCCCTGATTTAATCTGGAATTATATCTGCTTGGTCCAACTAACTAAAAAAAGGGCAACTTAGATTTGAAGGCAGCTCAGGGTATATTGAGGGTTTGTCTGCATAAAATATTCACTCACACCTTCTGATAGTCCTGGAGCATTTAGTATGAGCCTGATAACTAGAATTTTTCTTTTTCCTTTCCTTTTTTCTTTTTTTTATTTTTTAAATGTTTATTTGTTTTTGAGAGAGAGAGAGAGAGAGAGAGAGAGAGAGAGAGAGAGGCAGAGAGAGAGGGAGACAGGATCCGAAGCAGGCTTCAGGTTCTGAGCTATCAGTGATGTGGGGCTCGAACTCAAGAACCGCGAAATCATGACCTGAGGTGATGTTGGGTGCTCAACCGACTGAGCCACCCAGGTGTCCCTTTTCTTTTCTTTTTTTTTCCTTTCTTTTCTTTTCTGTTCTGTTCTTTTCTTTTCTGTTCTTTTCTTTTCCTTTCTTTTCTCTTCTCTTCTTTTTTCTTTTCCTTTCTTTTCTCTTCTCTTCTTTGTTCTCTTTTCTTTTCTTTCCTTTCCTTTCCTTTCCTTTCCTTTCCTTTCCTTTTCCTTTGCCTTCCCTTCCCTTCCCTTCCCTTCCCTTCCCTTCCCTTCCCTCCCTTTCCTTTCCTTTCCTTTCCTTTCCTTTCCTTTCCTTTCCTTTCCTTTCCTTT
>NC_064811.1:67643462-67703868 GCF_023721935.1 Panthera uncia | reverse complement strand
TTCCTTTCCTTTCCTTTCCTTTCCTTTCCTTTCCTTTCCTTTCCTTTTTGAGAGAGTATGAGTAGGGGAGAGCAGCAGAGGAAGAGAGAGGAGAGAGAGAGAGAGAGAGAGAGAGAGAGAGAGAGAGAGAGAATCTCAAACAGGCTCCATACTGAATGTGAAGCCTGATGTGGGCTTGATCCCATGACCCTAGGATCATGACCTGAGCAGAAATCAAGAATTAGATGCTCAACTGACCAAGCAACCCAGGCACCCCGAGCTTTTTCTTTTTAAAGGGAAGATAATAGTGGAAATAGTCACGGTACATAGAGAAGTAACTTCCAGAGAAAGTGTGAGAGAGAATGAAGACAGAAAGACTTCCAATGTAGATCCTGAGATGACACAAGTAGTGTGGCATAGATTTGAGTCAACACTCATTATGACAGGAAATGAGGTTATCAGATGGGTAGAGTTTACAGAGCAGAAAATCACTAGGAGAATTTCTCAGCAACTAAAGCAAGGAGGAGTAGAGTTGGTATCCTTTGCTATCATAGATAGTTGACACTTAGTACTTCCTGTGAACTATTGAGTTTGCAATTGCACCTTAAAGCCTGTTGAGTTGGGTTTAAATCTCAAAACTCTAGGGGTGCCTAGGTGGCTCAGTCAGTTAAGTTTATGACTCTTGACTTGGGTTCAAGTCATGATCTCATGGATCGTGAGTTTGAGCCCCACATCGGGCTCTAAACTGACAGCACAGAGCCTTCTTAGGATTCTGTCTCCCTCTCTCTCTGCCCCTGCCCTGTTTGCTCTCTATCTGTCTTTCAAAATAAACAGAAATAAACTTTAAAAAGAAAAAAGAAAAGCTTAAAAAGAGAACTCTAATGTATACTCGTTAATTAATAAAGTATTTATTGAAAGTTTCATGTATGCTCCAGGCACCATTCTCGGTACTGGGTTACCAAAGCAGACAAGTGTTGGGGGGGCGGGGGGGGGGACAGATACCAAATGAAGAATGAAAGCTCATTTTTATCAAGTGTTCACTATGTGCCTGCCTCCAATATAAAACACTTTACTTTTATTCATTTTTATTAATCAGTGCAGTCCTCCCTCAAATCCTGTGATGTAGGTAATATTATTATCTCAACTTTTAGAGGAAGAAACTGAGGCATAGAGCTTTACCCAATATTAAGGAGGACTAGAATTCCAATCCAAGTAGCATGACTCAAGATCTGCATTTAAAATGTCTACACTAATCTCACTGTCTAACCAACGAACATGGGCACTATGAAATGATGTTATTTTCTCTGCATAAAACTAATAGAAGATGATGTGATAGAAAGTAGATTGCGTGGTCAAGAATGGCTCCTGCAGGGAGAAACTGCAGGTTGAAACTGAGCTTTGAATACCAAGATACTGCACAAAGCATTCCAGGTTTCTTATCATTTCTTCCATGATGAATATTATTTCTTTAAAATTATTTTAAGACACAAATTAGAACAAAGGCGATAGCATTTTTAAAAATATTATTTAGCCTTCTCCTGCCTCTGTTTACCCAGAGCATAAAAACGGAGATGAGAGGGGAGAAGTATTTCAAACTCTTTTCTAGCTCTTGGTTTACTCAGCCTTGTTGCAATATGGCCAGATCCACAGATGACAGTCTGAGCAACTTTTCTAGGCTTGTCCAACAGTTGGGTGTCCATCACAGAATTACATGGGAGGTGAGCTCTGAAGCTTTCCAAGTTGGGTGGCTTCCTGGATGTTTATAGTCCTTCAGTTGTGTATGGGTATGCTTTCTGAGGTCATAGTTGCAAACCTGGATTATGAACCTGCAAACCTGAACTTGAAGTAAAGCAGTGGGGTGGAGTCACTCCTTCATTTTTGTGTGTATAGAAACTTCCCTCTCATTGTCTGTATTGTACTCTGAGTGTCCTGCATGGACAGTTCATCTTTGAGTGTCAGATAATTTTTCTTTGGGTGCACTTACAGGTCCCAACTTATGATGAACATGCCTAGCACATGTATCTCTGCAACTAATTTAGGCAGTTTATTGAGGTAAATTTCATGTATATATTCCCACTACTATAAATACCTTAATAATAAAGAATAATGAATGATGAAAAATTTTTCATATAGAACAATACTTAAAATGTTTTCATGTAATTTCTGAACCTGAAGTAGAGTTACAGATGGAAAGACTAGGGGAAAGGGTTCTGATGAATTAAAGATTATATATATAAACCCTTTTCTATATCTGTCTAAAGTTTAATGAAAACAGAGTCCAGTGAATATTACTCTCTAAAGAAAACTCCTATAAATGAGAAGGTTCATTACTCCTATGGATTCAGTTGCCATTTTGAAAAACAGGCTCTAATTATAGTACCAAATTAAATCAGTCTTACAATGAGTGAGAACTGGTGTTGAAAATGAATCACTCACTTAGAATTATATCCGTCAAGAAAAATCACATTAACATTTCATTATACACGAGACATGATAAAATTCTCTATGACTTCAGAAGATGTGATTGAAAGGCCATTTCTTTCATGAGATCTTGATGATATGATGTCTGTAGAAAAGATCTCCAAAAGTTCCCTGTTGGGATTGTAATCTTATCTTATTCCATCTAGTCCCAAGGGCTTTCATTCTTTTTAACCCATAAATTTAAAATTAAAAATTGTATGATTCAGCTTATTATAATGTCTTGCTCTGGGAGAATTAATATAATTTCTTTCTACCTCCTTCTTGCATTATATTTTAACGTTAAGAAATCTAAAATCATTTCCTATTGTATATACATAAAAACTCTTTAATATACTGAATTACACACTCATTTTAAATATCAAACAGTTGTAGAATTAATCCCAAACCTATTTTACATGGTAATAGACCACATGCTTTTAATCATTGCACCTCTTTTAATCAGTGCATAGCCTCCCTGAATAATTATATATTGTAGCTACACAGGAGGAATATATAGTATTTTCAATTTATTGGTTATCTAGAATACCTGTTTGACTTAATTATTAATAAAATAGTGTAATGAAATTTAACATCTATGGATGCATTTAACCTGTATACTTGTCCAAAAATACTTGAACCTGTTTGAATTTTTTAATTTAATAATAAAATTGTATGGCATTTAGTGGTACAGAATTGTTTTAAAGTTGTCTTTAATAGTATCTGAAATTTACCTAAACAATTTCTGTGTAATAACTAGTCTGTGCCAAGAAAGCATTATGATGATTCAATTAATCTATAGTCTCTCAACTTGCATATGTAGACCTGTAATTCAAGACTGGATGGGGAGAATTTGACATTAATGAGTAATATTGGAGCTACACATAGCCTACAGCTTCACAAATTCATTTCCAGATTTATAGCCTGCAAAAGCAATCTGCAAACTTTTCAGTCTCTGAAAGTCCTTACACACTTTTAAAAGTATACATACATTAATTCCAGTATATTTAACATACAGTGTTATATTAGTTTCAGGTGTACAATATGGTGATTCAAAAATTCTGTATATTACTCAGTACTCATCATGATAAGTGTACTCTTAATCTCTTTTATCTATTTCACCCAACTCCCACCCACTTCCCCTCTAGTAACCATCTGTTCTCTGTAGTTAAGAGTCTGGGGCGCCTGGGTGGCTCAGTCAGTTAAGCATCCAACTCTTGGTTTCAGCTCAGGTCGTGATCTCACAGTTTGTGAGTTCAAGCCCCATTTTGAGTAGTTTGGCACTGATAGTGTAAAGCCTGCTTGGGATTCTCTCTCTCTCTCTCTCTCTCTCTCTCTCTCTCTTTCTTTCTCTCTCTCAGGATAAATAAACATTAAAAAAAGTCTGTTTTTTTGGTTTGTCTTTTTTTCTTTGTTCATTTGTTTTGTTTCTTAAATTTCATGTATGAGTTAAATCATGTAGTATTTGTCTTTCTTTGACTGACTTATTTCACTTAGCATTATACTCTCTAGCTTCATCCATGATGCTGCAAATGACAATATTTCATTCCTTCTTAAGGATGAGTAATCTCCCATTGTGTGTGTGTGTGTGTGTGTGTGTGTGTGTGTGTGTGTGTGTATATATCACATCTTCTTTATCCATTCATTGATCAGTGGACACTTCATCTGCTTCCATAATTTGACTATTGTAAATAATGCTGCAATAAACATAAGGGTGCCTATATTTTTTTCAAGTTAGTATTTTCATGTTTTGGGGTAAATACCCAGTAGTGGAATTACTGGACCATATGGTAATTTTATGTTTAATTTTTGGAAGAATCTCCATACTGTTTTCCACAGTGGCTGCACCAGTTTGCATTCCTACCAATAGTGTATGAGGGTTTCCATTTCTTCACATTCTTGCCAACACTTGTTGTTTCTTGTGGTTTTGATTTTAGCCATTTTGATAGATGTGAGGTGACATCTCATTGTGGTTTTGATTTGTGTTTCCCTGATGATGAGTGATGTTGAACATCTTTTCATGTGTCTGTTGGACATTTGTAGTCTTCTTTGGAGAAATGTCTGTTCATGTCTACTGCCCATTTTTAATTGGATTATGTGGGGGTTTTGGTGTTGATTTGTAGGAGTTCTTTATATAATTTGGATACTAACCCCTTTATTGGATATGCCATTTGCAAATATCTTCTCCCATTAAGTAGTGTGTCTTTCAGTTTTGTTGATTGTTTCTTTCACTGTGCAGAAGCTGTTTATTTTGATGTGGTCCCAATAGTTTATTTTTACATTTGTTTCCCTTGCTTCAACAACATATCTAGAAAAATATTGCTATGGCTGATGTTGGAGAAATTACTGCCTGTGCTCTTTTCTAGGATTTTTATGGTTTTGGGTCTCACATTTAGGTCTTAATCTATTTTGAGTTTATTTTTGTGTATGGTGTAAAAAAACTGGTTCAGATACTTTTTTTTTTCTCATGTAACTGTCCAGTTTCTCCAACACCATTTGTTGAGGAGACTGTATTTTTCCCATTGTATATTCTTGTCTCTTTTGTAGAAGATTAATTGACCATATAATTCTAGGTTTATTTCTGGACTCTCTATTCTGTTCTCTTGGTCTGTGTGCCTATTTTTTCCCCCAGTTTTATACTATTTTGATTATGACAGCTTTGTAGTATATCTTGAACTCTGGGATTGTGATACCTTTGGTTTTGTTCTTTTTCAAGATTGCTTTGGCTATTTTGGATCTTTTGTGGTCCATACACATTTTAGGTTTATTTGTTCCAGTTCTGTGAAAAATACTGTTGGTATTTTGACAAGATTGCATTAAATCTGTGGATTGCTTTGGGCATTATGGACATTTTAACAATATTTATTCTTCCAATCCATGAGCATAGAATATCTTTCCATTTCTTCCTGTCATCTTCAATTTCTATCATCAGTGTTTTATAATTTTCAGAGTATAGATCTTTCACCTACTTGATTACATTTATTTTCAGAATTTTATTATTTTTGGTGCAATTGTAAATGTAAATTGTTTTCTTAATATCTCATTCTGCTACTTTGTTATTAGTGCATAGAAATGCAGTGGATTTCTGTATACTGATTTTGTGTCTGTGACCTTAACTGAATTCATTTATCAGTTCTAGTAGTTTGTTGGTGGAGTCTTTAGGGTTTTCTATGTATATTATGTCATCTGAAAATAATGAGAGTTTTACTTCTTCCTTAATAATTTGGCTGCCTTTTGTTTTTCTCTTTCTCTTGTCTGAATACTGTGGCTAGAGTTTCCAGTTCTATGTTGAATAAGAATCGTAAGAGTGGACATCCTTGTCTTGCTCCTGATCTTAATGGAATAGCTCTCAGTTTTCCACCATGTTGGCTGTGGGTTTTTCATGTATGGTCCTTATTATGTTGAGGTATGTTCCCTCTACACCTACTTTGTTGAGGATTTTTATCATGAATGGATACTGTACTTTGTTAAATGCTTTTCCTGCATGTATTGAAATGATCATACAGTTTTTATCCTTTCTCTTGTGGACATGATGTATCCTGTTGATTGAGTTGCAAATATCAAATCACCCTTGCAAGCCAGGAATAAATCCCACTTGATTGTGGTGAATGATTTTTTTAAATGTATTGTTGGATTCAATTTGCTGATATTTTGTTGAGAAGTTTTACATCATGTTCATCAGAGATACTGGCCTGTAGTTCTCATTTTTGTAGTATCTGTATCTGGTTTTGGTATCAGGGTAATGCTAGCCTCATAGAATGAATTTGGAAGTTTTCCTTCCTCTTCTATTTTTTGAAATAGTGTGAGAAGAATAGGTATTAACTCTTCTTTAAATGTTCGGTAGAACTCACCTGTTAAGCTGTCTGGTTGTTCCTGGACTTTTGTTTGTTGGGAGGGTTTTGATTACTGATTCCATTTCATTCTGGTAATCTGTCTGCTCAGGTTTTCTATATTTTCCTTATTTAGTTTTTTATTTCAATTTTTAATGTTTATTTTTGAGAGGGAGGGTGGGAAACAGAGTGTGAGAGGGGGAGGGGCAGAGAGAGAGTGGAGTCAGAATCCAAAGCAGGCTCCAGGCTCCACACTGTCAACGCAGAGTCCAATGCGGGGCTTGAACCCACAAACCACAAGATCATGACCTGAGCCGAAGTCGGACCCTTAACCAACTGAGCCACTCAGATGCCCCTTTCCTGATTTAGTTTTGAGAGGTTATATGTTTTTGGGAATTTATCCATTTCTTGTAGGTTGTCCAGTTTGTTGGCATGTAATTTTTCATAATATTCCCTTCTAAGCCTTTGTATTTCTGTGGTATCTATTATTATTTCTCCTCTTTCATTTCTGATTTTGTTTATTTGAGTCCTCTCTCTCTCTCTCTCTCTTTAGATGAGTCTGGCTAAAGGTTTATCAATTTGTTGATCTTTTCAGAGAACTAGCCCTGAGTTTCATTGATCTGTTATTTTGTTTTCTTCAGGTTTTCATTTATTTCTCCTCTAGTCTTTATTATTTCCTTCCTTCTACTAGCTTTGAATTTTGTTTGTTCTTTTCTAGCTCCTTTAGATGTAAGGATAGGCTTTTTATTTGAGATTTTTCTTGCTTCTTGAGGTAAACCTGTGTTGCTATAAACTTCCTTCTTAGAACTGCTTTTGATGTATCTCAAAGATTTTGGATCATTGTGTTTTCATTTTAATTTGTCTCCATGCATTTTTTGATTTCCTCTTTGATTTCTTGGTTGACCTATTCATTGTTTAATATCATATTATTTAATTTCCATGTATTTGGGTTCTCCCTAGATTTTTTTTCTTATGGTTGATTTCTGGTTTCATAGCATTGTCATCAGAAAAGATGTATGGTATGACCTCAGTCTTTTGAGTTTGTTGAGACTTGTTTTGTGGCTTAACGTGATCTATTCTGGATAATATTTCATGTATACTTGAAATAGATGTATATTCTGCTGTTTTATGATGAAATATTCTGAATATACCTGTTAGATCCATCTGCTCCACTGTGTCCTTAAAAGCCACTATTTCCTTGTTAATTTTCTGTCCATTGATATCAGTGGGGAGTTAAAGTACTCTACTATTATTGTATTACTATCAGTTATTTCCTTTATGTTTGTTATTAGCTGATTTATGTATTCGAGTACTCCCGTGTTGGGTGCATAAAATTTACAGTTGTTACATTTTCCTGTTGGATTATTCCCTTTATTATTATATATTGTCCTTCTTTTTCTGTTATTACAGTCTTTATTTTAAAGCCTATTTCATCTGATGTAAGTATTGATACCTCAGCTGTCATTTCCACTTGTACGATACATGCTTTTCTGTCCTTGACTTTCAATCTGCGTGTGTTTTCAAGTCTGAAATGAGTCTTTTGTAGGTAGCATATAGATGGGTCATGCTTTTTTTTTTAATGTTTATTTATTTATTTTTGGGAGAGAGAGATAGAGAGTGAGCAGGGTAAGGTAGAGGGACAGGGAGACACAATCCCAAGCAGGCTCCATGCTGTCAGCACAGAGCCCCATGTGGGGCTTGAACTCAAGAGCCATGAGATCATGACCTGAGCTGAAACCAAGAGTCAGATGCTTAACTGACTAAACCACCCAGGCACCCTGGGTCCTGCTTTTTTATTAATTCTGTCACACTATGTATTTTGATTGGAGTGTTTAGTCCATTTATATTCAAAGTAATTATTGATATGTATGTACTTATTGCCATTTTGTTTTATGGTTGTTTTTGCAGTTCTCTGTTCCTTTCTTACTTTCTTCTTTTACGGTTTGTTGACTTTCTTTAGTGATATACTTGGATTCCTTTCTCTTTAGTTTTTGCATATCTATTACTGGCTTTTGATTTGTAGTTACCATTAGGCTTGTATATATAACATCTTATGCATATAGAAGTCTGTCTTTAATTGATGGTCACTTAAATTTGAACCCATTCTTTACTCTTCTCCTCTCCACATTTTAGGTATATGGTGTCATAATTCACTTTTTTTTTGAATTTTAGGAAACCCTTGACTGATTTTTATAGATATACTTATTTTTACTGCTTTTGTGTTTCCTACTTTCCTTACTCCTACTTATGGTTTTTCCTTTCCACTCAAAAAGGCCCCTTTAACATTTCTTGTAAGACTGGTTTAATGTTCATGAATTCCTTTAACTTTTGTTCGTCTGAGAAACTATCCATCTATTTGAAATGATAGTCTTACTAAATAGAGTATTCTTGGCTGGAGGGCTTTTTCATGTTTTTTTGTTTTGTTTTGTTTTGTTTTGTTTTATCAGTCTTTGGACATATCATGCCACTCCCTTCTGGCCTGCAATGTTTCTGCTGAAAAATCAGCTTGATAACCTTATGGGGTTTCCCTTGTATGTAACTGTTTTCTTTTGTTTTTATACTTTTAAAATCCTCTCTTTATCACTACTTTTTGCCATCTTAATTATTATGTGTCTTGGTGTGGACCTCCTTGGATTGATTTTATTGGAGGCTCTCTGTGCCTCCTGCATCTGGATTTGTTTTCTTTTCCAGATTCAGGAAGACTTCAGCTATCATTTCTTCAAATAAATTTTCTGCCCCCTTTTCTTTCTCTCTTATTCTGGGATCCCTATAATGCAAATGTTATTACACTTGATGTTGTCACTGAATTTCCTACGTGTTTTTTCATTTATTATTATTATTTATTTATTTCTCTTGTTTAGCTTGATTGCTTTCCATTACTCTGCCCTCTAGGTCACTAATCTATTCTTCTGTTTCCCCTAGTCTACCTTTTATTCCATCTAGTGTATTTTTAATTTAGTTATTGAGTTCTGCATTTCTATTTTTTTCTATCTGTTTGTTAAGGGTCTTATTGAGATCTTCACTCTTTTCTCAAGTCCAGTGAGTACATTATGACCATTACTTTAAATTCTCTATCCAGCATATTACTTATCATTGTTTCATTTAGCTCTCTTGCTCTCTTGTTCTTTCATTTGGGACATATTTCTCTGTCTCCTCATTTTGTCTAACTCTCTGTGTCTGTTTCTATGTATTAAGAAAGTCAGCTACACCTCCTGCTCTTGAAAGTAGTGGTCTTATGAAGAGGTCCTTTAGTGCCCTGTACTGCAGTGTCCCCTCTTCACCAGAGCCTGGCACTTCAGGGGTGTCTCCTATGTGTGTTCTGTGCACTCTAGTGTTGTGGCTAAGCCATGTTTGCCTTCAGTCTAGTCATCTGAAATGGCTCTCCTTGCCTGTTGGCAGATTTTGGTGCCTGTGCTGTGAGTGGGCCAGTCTGGGGCCATCTTGAGCTTAAATCGAGTCAGACCAGGTGTTTACCACAGATACAATAGCACCAAACTGTAAGAGATTTCAGGGGTGGGGCACATGGTTCCCATAAGTCCTGTGTCCTTCTCCTATGAAAAGGGACCTGCAGCTACCAGAGACCAAGACAGGTAGGGTTGGAGGAGGGTGGATCTGCAGAAGTGCACAGAGAAGATTGCAGTGTTAGCAAGGTTTGAGCAGGTCTGCTGTGTGAGAGTACCTGGAGCTGAGCACTGGCAGGAGGAGGTGTGTCTACAGGAGAACATGGGGTTGGGCATGCTGTTAGCCTGTTAGGTGGTAAGTGTTGGTGCCATGCCTCGGCTGGGGCAGGGAGGCAAATGGTGCCTGCTAGCTCCCTTTTTCCTAGAGAAGTCTCCCAACAATCCTTGCCACTCCAGCATATACTCTGAGATTAGTAAACAAATGTCCCTCCCATATAGTCTAGACCTTTTTCAAATGGCTGCTTCTATGCTGTATCTCTGTGGGGCTGTTTGTTGTGCTATCTCTTTCAGGGAAGAAACTCAGATTACTCTTACCCTCTTGGCTCTTCTAGGACCCCAGTGATTTTTTTAAAGTTCCAGGTTTCTCTTCCTGACTTATTTCACTTAGCACAGTACTCTCCAGTTCCATCCACATTGCTACAAATGGCCAGATTTCATTGAAAATCAATTATATTTAATATAAAAAAAATAAGAACACATACTTTTGTGATAAATATGAGCAGACAAGAATTTGATAAGGAGAAAAGAACCAAATGAAAACAAAATAAAGTTCCAAGTTTCAAGCCCTGCTGATTGTTAAGAGCCAGAGGGAAGTTTGGTTCCCCTGGTTTTCAAAGCCACATATTATGGGGATTCATCTTCCTCCATACAGTTTCCCTATGCCTGGAGTGTCTGGTATGAGGGTCTGTTTTCCTTCTCTGCACCTGTGGAATATTCCTCCCTCCCATGGACAGGCTTCCAGATTCGTTTATCTCCTGAGCACATCTCCACCTTTTTTACCCTCTTCAGTGCGGCCTCTTCTCTACATTTAACTGTGGAGAGTCTGTTCTACCAGTCTTTGGGTCATGTTCTGGGTTATTTACACTAATGTGCAAGTTATCCAGTTGTATCTATGGGATGAGGTGAGCTTAGGGTCCTCCTACTCCATCATCTTCCCCACAAGTCTTATCCTTACACTCTTAAAAATTGTAGAGAATTCCAAACAGCTCTTGTTGATGTGAGTTATATTTATCATATTAGAATTTAAATCTGAAAGATTACAAAGACAGGTTTATTTATTTATTTAGAAACAAGAGGGTCACCTGGGTGGGTCATTGGTTAAGTGTCTGACTTCAGCTCAGGTCATGATCTCATGGTTCATGGGTTTGAGCCCTGTGTCTGGCTCTGTGCTGAGAAGCCAGAGCCTGGAGCCTGCTTCAGATTCTGTGTCTCCCTCTCTTTCTGCCCCTACCCCACTTGTGCTCTTTCTCTCTCTGTCTCAAATATAAACATTAAGAAAATTTAAAAAAAGGAACAAGAATAATAAATCATGTTAACGTAAATAATATTTTTAAATAACTGTATTTCCTATACACACACACACACACACACACACACACACAAGTGGCGTAGAGGTGCCTAGGTGGCTTAGTCAGTTAAGTGTCCAACTTCAGCTCAGGTCATGATCTCACAGTTTGTTTGAGTCTGAGTTTGGCTCAGGTCATGATCTCACGGTTTGTGAGTTCAAGCCCTGTGTCTGGTTCTGTGCTGACAGCTCAGAGCCTGGAGCCTGCTTTAGATCCCATGTCTCCCTCTCTCTCTGTCCTTCCCCACTCACACTTTGTCTCTGTCTCTCTCTCTTTCACACAAAAATAAATAAATGTTAAAAAAATTTAAAAAAGAATAAGAGTAAGAGTGGCATTGTTTTACTTATTTACAAATAACTTTCAGATTTGGCTTAACAGAAGATAGCTGGATTCTCATGTCTCCTTCTGCATTCAGTCTATTGCAATATGTTGTTTTGTTTAACTCAAATGAAGAAAATTTAGCTTCCCACAAATATGTAGTAGGAGATGAGAGTATTATTTTAAGAGCTATTTCAGATAATTGTGTATATTCTTTTTGTTGTCACATCAAAACTTAACATGTATTAATCTCTTAAAGGTTAGTGTCAATGTGAAAATTTGTCATCTGTTGCATTAAACTACATTGATCTATCTTACAATTTCAGAGGCTCTTTAACTCATAGATGATTGTGTAACATCATGTATTAGTCACTTGGAAAATACTCATTCACTTAGTTTTGTAAATATTCCAAATATTAGCACATTTGTTATACCATATGAAATATTACAGTCATTAATGTCATCACATATCTTATCAGAAAATTCTTTAGGCATTGTTAAGCTGCTAAGGTCATGGTGGCAGATACAGGTCTCCAAAATTCTAAATTTCAGTTGAAATTTAAGTTTCAGTAGGGGCAACAAATACTGTCAACTGTTTTCCCCAAAGTCACAAACTCTATTCAAATATCAAAGTTTGTCAAATATCAGAGTCTGAATTAGTCATTCTTTCAAGTGAAAATGGTGTTCCTTGAAAAGAGCACCTAGCTTAGCTCTTCTATCAATCACATAACACTTTATCTTGAGGTAAACACCTTACTTCATATGCAGCAGAAATGCTTCATGCTTCCTTCTGACACACACAGAATATTAAAAAATGTGAACTCAGAGGTTGAGATCTAATAAATTAATTAATAATAAATAAAATGATAATTAAAAATAAAATGGAAGATTTAGCAAGACATTTTAAAGAGAAACCAGCACTCAAAAAAGCTGCAACCGCATGGTGGTGAAGAATATAATGACAGCTAGTACTTTTTGTTGTCAGTGCTTTGATAAATCACTAGCAAATGTTATCCACCATTGTTTTTGTACTTTCAGTAAAAATATCAACACTGCGACAAAAGGAAATAATATCTTTGTATTATTATGAGAATAATTTTGACTTCGTGAACACTTGGAGACCCCCAGAGGTCTGTGAACTACATTTTGAGAAATGCTGACTGGGTGAAACTCTTGTACATGTATAAAAAGGAGACATGTAAGAATGGTGGTGTTGCAATATTATGTAATAGCCAAGAAGAAGAGAAAATGCTTGAAATACTTACTGACAGGAGAGTGAAAAAATCTGTATTAATGAATCAATAAATGAAAAAAATATATACATGGAATAATGTTGTATGTGTGGTATAATGCTAACAATTTGGTAATCTGAGTGGAGGAATTTAGGAGTTCTTTTGCACAGTTCTTAGAAGTTTTCTGTAAGTTTGATCTATAGCAAAAAAAAAAAAAAGATACCAATTAAAAAACAAAACCAAACAATCTAGGGATATGTATTTCACAGCAACATGAGGAAGAAGGCATGGGGCAGTTGGTGTATCTGCATCATTTGCATGGTTTTCTGCATTAATGAACAGAGCATTAAATACCTAGAGCGGCATACAGTTCATAAAATTGAAGTTTCAAGGGCAACTGTTAAGAAATTACCATCTCAGAGATTAAGGATGTACTTCAGCTAACATAGCCCAGACACATGAAGGTGGTTAGCCTAACAGGAATTTTTAAGGATGTCAGTGTCAAGCAGTAGAAAGCATAACATCATAATAATGGCAAAAGAAAAATGACAGTATGTAAAGATTTTACAGAAACCAAAGGCCCCAAGGTTTCAGGGACAGAGTAGTTAAATGAGACTGGGACCATTTTGTGGCTATGTGAATATATTATTTGCAGCTGTAGCTTGCATCTGTACTTAGATTTAGGATTTCTGTTAAATGAATTGTTTATAATTTGTTTCTGGCTATGATTTCAGTAATTCTGAACTGGAGCCATTCTGATGAATTTATTAATTCTTATGCTAAAAATAATCCTGTCAGATACTGCTACAAAATATCTGACCAACATGAGCTCAACCAACGTATTCAATACCCTAGTTCTCAGAGTGGGCAGACCACATAAACAGTGTGCATCACAGAACGTTG
Source organism: Panthera uncia (assembly GCF_023721935.1). Classification (NCBI taxonomy): domain Eukaryota; kingdom Metazoa; phylum Chordata; class Mammalia; order Carnivora; family Felidae; genus Panthera; species Panthera uncia. Next base: position 67,690,123 of record NC_064811.1, on the reverse strand, counting down.
TCTGGACGTGCCTATTTTCTTTGAGTATATTTACTAGATACATTTTTCATGCCTACTTGCTTGCTCTCCTTCTAGTGAAAGCTACTCTACCCATTGAACCAATACATGGAGTAGCAGTGGGGATGGTGGTTTGAATAGGGAAGATAGTAAGATTTGAACCAAACGGTGAATTCAGAGATGCTATAAGTAAGATAAAACTCATAGCAGCTTAAGTATAAGTAAAAGTTATAAGGGAATGGAAACTATCAGAAGATGGAAGTCAGGTGATAATAAAAAGAAAAGATCAGATGTGTAGAGAGAAACAGAGGCATCATGAGACAGGGAAAAACCATGTGGTCCTTGAAAGAGACTGTGTAAAATAGTCTGTCTCCAGAGCTATCCACATTCCTCATGATTTCTAAACCTGTTCCAGTTCTGATATCTTTAGTGAAATGGGTTTCTGTCCATATAAGCAAATAAGTCTAATAGTGCACTACTGACCCCAAATAGACTATTGGGTTAATTTGTGGTTTAAAGTTATATACAAACAACAGCATATTACTTAACATTCATCTATTATTTAAAGAGCATACTGTGTTTGCCTGTAACCATTTTTATTGGCCTAAAATAGCAAAAATCTAGAAAAAGCAACTTTTAAAATAGAAATACAGACTGAAGTGATGATTAGGAGAGATGTGTACCTTCTTACTTTAAAAAAAGACACTAAAAAGGAAGTGGCTGTTTATCTAGTTTCTGGGAAAATAACTAAATCCTGGGTTTTGTTTGTTCAGCTGAATGATTAGAGTAGAGCTGGCTACTGCCGTTGGACGGGGATGGTCTTCCTTGTACATTAGTAGTCGCTGCAACCCAGGTGTTGTCTTGAGCCTGTTAGGGACTTTACGCTGGAAGGAGCTTTCCTTCCTTCACCGACAAACTAAACCAATATTTCATGTTAAAAGGCTAGGAGTAATGCTAGTGGCAATGATGTTTTATCTCTAGGCAGTTTGAAAACAACTTCAAACTGGAAAGACATTTGGAAAAGAGAATTTATACAGTGTCACTATTAGTAAGTAATGCCTATAACTTTTTCTTCAAGGCTGTCATCACTGCTTACATAATACAGTCCCAAATGCTTACCTGCCATATGTGCTACCCCTTTCACTGATTGAATCCTCCAGCAACCCTATGAGATAGAAAACTATTGTTTTCCCCCATTTGAAAGATGAGAGAAAAGTTACGTAGCTTCCAAAGGTTGCACTGCTAGTAGGGGATGGAATAGGAATTGAACCCAGGCAGTCGGATTCCATAGTCTGTATGCTACAATTATTATTACTGTGTTAGACTTTGTTTACAGGTTTATTCAACCCACCCATGTATTCACTAAAATTTATGTAATTCATTTCCTTATTTTTCCACATGCATGTTGGTCTTTAAGGTTACTTGAGACTATCCATTGCATCAGTTATTTTGTAGAACCATAAACATACATAGCTGCTTAATAATTTTTTCCTAATGACTCCTAAGGAGACAAAGTTAAGAATCAAAAAAAATTATAAATAGTTATTATTTTCTTTAAACATTTTTCTTTAAAATATTTTTTAATGTTTATTTTTGAGAGAAAGAGAGAGAGAGAGAGAGAGCAGGGGAGGGGCAGAAGGAGAGAGGGAGACAAAGAATCTGAAGCAGGCTCCAGGCTCTGAGCTGTCAGCACAGAGCCCAATGTGAGGCTCAAACTCACGAACTGTAAGATGATGACCTGAGCTGAAGTCGGATGCCCAACAGACTGAGCCACCCAGGTGCCCCTAAATAGTTATTTTTTGACAGCAATCAGGAGGCACAATGAAAGGCCAAAATTTACTTAATAGTCAGAAATATGGTGAGATTTTTATTACAAACCAACAAGATTGGATTTTTCGTCTCAAAGTGGAGAATCTTCCCTTCTCACCTATGAACTGTTCTTTGTAACTTGTATCACAGTATCTTGTCTCTTCTCAGTTTCCTACACCTCAAAGCACCAATAATACTAAAATATTTAACTACCTCCCTGTTTCCAAAATACATTACAAAGCTTAATTAACATCAAGCAGCCTTTCTTTTTTTTTATTTTAAAAAAAATTTTTAATGTTTATTTATTTTTGAGACAGAGAGAGACAGAGCATGAACAGGGGAGGGGCAGAGAGAGAGGGAGACACAGAATCTGAAACAGGCTCCAGGCTCTGAGCAGTCAGCACAGAGCCCGACGCGGGGCTCGAACTCACGGACTGTGAGATCATGACCTGAGGCGAAGTCGTACGCTTAACCGACCGAGCCACCCAGGCGCTCCATCTCTTTTTTTTAAGTATATGCTGTTCTGTGCAAAAGTATTCATCAAGAGTTATTAAGTCATCTCTTGGCATATTTAATAGATACTAACAAAACACTAATAAGCTGTGATTTGTTGAGTGCTTAGGATGTTCCAGTCACTGTGCTGAGCGTTTTGACTACCTTATTTCACTAAATGTTTGTAATACCTTTGTGATGCAGATGTAACTATCCACATTTTACACATGAGGAAACAAATACTCTATAAGTAGCAGTCAGGATTCTGAATCCTGTGATCATCATACAGGCTATACTGCTCTTCTCTCCCACTTTTTAAAAAATGTTTTCATTTGGAATTATTTTCCTTCAGCCTAAAAATGTTTCTTCAGTATTTCTTGTAATTTGGAGGCAGTTCAAATTCTTGTAATTCAATTCTCTCAGCTTTCTCCTAGTTGTTCAAAATGACTGTGTTTTACTTTCATTTTTGCAAGGTATTTTGCTGGATATAAAATTCTAGGCTGACAGCTTTCCTCCCACCCCCTTTCAGAACTTTAATAATGCTATTCCAATATCTTCTGGCTTATGTTATTTCTGAGAAGTCTGTGATCATGCTTATCTTTGCTCCCCTGTGTATAGGGTGGCTTAAATATTTTTCTCATTATTTGATTATGAAGTGCCTCAGTGTGGTTTTCTTTGTGAAATCCTGCTTAGGAGACATTGAACTTTTGATCTATGGATTTGTTGTTTTCATCCTACTTGGAAAAAGCTTCCCCTTATTTCTTCAAAAATTTCTCCCCCAATCTTTTTTTCCTTCTCTTTCTGGGGCTCCAGCTATATGTGTGATTCCTTTTTATTGCCCCTTGGGTCCTGAGGTTCGGTTAACTTCTTGTCAGTCTCTTTTTCCCTCTGAACTTCAATTTGCATAACTTCTATTTCTGTGTCTACAAATTCATTGACATTTCCTTCTACAGTGCCTAAATGTCTGTTAATCCCACCTAATGAATCTTTATTACACAAAAAATGTTGCATTTTGTATATTTTAATTTTTCTTTTTTAAATCATGTTTATGTTTTCCTTTGACCATATTTACATATACCTGTCAAAAATTTTTTGTCTTTATTTTATCCACTTCTGGCTCCATGTTTATTGACTAATTTTTCTTCTGGTTTTAGATCCCATGTTCCTGCTTCTGATGGAATACCTAGTAGTTTTTGATTGGGTGCTGAAGGTCATAAATTTTATGTTGCTGAGTATCTGGCTTTTATTGTTTTCTTCTAAAGGTTGCTGGGCCTTGTTCTCATAGGCAATTAAGTCACTTGCTGTTCAGTTTGATCCATTTGAAGATTGTTTAAAATTTTGATAGGGCAAATCTAGAGTAGCTTAAGTTCTAGAGTTGGTTTAGTCCTACTTCTAAAGCATGGCTCTTCTGAGTGTGTACTTAATGCTCCAGATATTCAGTGAGGACTTTCCATTTAGCTTGCTACAATTCAGTCATCTCCCAGACATACATGAATTCTGGCAATTGTTTGGCTTCTGACAGTACCCTGGTGGTTGTCAGCCTAGGCTCCTGGGGTTTATCTTGTGTAAGCATAGCCTAAGCATAGCAACAGACGTGAGAGAATCATTATATACAAGTCTAGGAAAAAAAATGTTTTCTTTTTTCTGGATAGTTTCTATTTTTCTAGTGCTGTGCCCCACACAACTTACCTGCTTCAACCTCCGTGAATTCTAGTCTCTATTTCTTCAACTCAGAGAGGCCGTGATGATCTACTCATCTTCTGCCTCCCTGTACTTTATAGTCTGAAAGTGACTCCAGGAAGAAATCCAGGGTTCTTACAAGAATCAGTTGAGTTACTTCCTTTCTTTCAAGATCACAGTCAAATGCTGAGTCTTGTCCAGCATCTGAAAGAGCTCTTTCATATATTTTATTCTGCTTTATAGTTGTTTATAGCAGGAAAGAAAATACAATATTAGTTATTCTAATATGGTTAGAGATTTCTAAGATGATATATATAAGTATACACTCATTTTAGAAATAAATCTGTTGATAAAATTAGTTATTTAATATAAATGTGTATTCTATAATTAAAAAGAATGCAAAAAAATGAGATATATCTAATCTTTTCGTTGTTAATAAATAATAATGGTTGAAACAAAAATAAACTCTCCTAAAGACTTTGTCAGGAATCAGAATTTTTCAGGCATTAACATAGTTTTCCTTGGGATTTAAATCATTCTATTTTCAAGAAAAGAAACAAGCTATCTAAATTCTTTTATATACTAGCAAACATGGCATTCTTGCCCATGGGAATCTAACGATGGCTGGGTTTAACAGTGTGAGAAAAATTTTCTGTTTTAGACATTCTGTTAGAAAGGGGAACAAGTCAGTTTTGGCTTTGTTTTGTTTTTCACATAGAATGAAGGTTTAGAGTTTTGTTTATTTATTCAGGTTTTATTTTAATTCTCTTTGCTACTAGCTAGATCTTGGGCAGCAGGATAGTGTGGGAGTTGAACTACCATATTTTAAAAACACATAGTAAAAACAATGGAGCCTATTTAAAGAATTTCAGACTAAAACATATTTGTCCTCCAATCCAACAGCTATTAACTTTACTTTCTCTACAACAGGTCCAAGGCTTCTTTTTTTACTAAAGAGTTATTGATTTCAGTAGACAGTGGGCTCTTTTCCTGAATTACCTCTTGAAATGGGAAGGAGAACACATCTTTAAATTATATATTTAAAAATTTTCCCTAATCCATCCATTTAAATGAATCAAAACAATTTTTATCCTTGATGCATAAAAACAGTGTTGCTGATGCTACATCATTAGGATATGTTCTTGGGCCTGTTTTCCTGGATGTGTCATGGGTTTGTGCTTACCTCTCCATGTAGTTTCCTGGAGTTCCTAGAGGCCAATACCATATCTTGGGGACACCTCCATTGTCTGGCAGAATATACTGAGGGCATCTCAGAATTCGGTTTCTCAAATGGGCAACAAGGTCTCATTTTTCCAAAGTATTTTATTTGTGTGTGTGTGTGTGTGTGTGTGTGTGTGTGTGTATGTATATGTGTGTGTGTACCTGAAAAAAAGATTTTGTAAGGTACATACCAAGGTGCTAATGCTTACCACTGGGCAGGTGGGAGAGCCAATGTTTATTTTCATTTTTTTGATTGTCTTTTTTTTTAACACTTCCATATGGATGCATAAAAAAGGTGAATTATTTTTAAGAGATTTAAGTAGTAACATTAAAGTGATAACCTCCCCATGATAAGACACAAACATAGAATAAAATGCTGAGAGCATTTACTGAATTATTGACTTTCTCACCAGTTACGTTAACTTTACTTAGTATTTATTTAAGGCAGAGGCATTTGATGCAGGGGTGAACGAATGGTACTTTTGTAGGCTTGCTCTAAGATTGCCAAAAATGAAGAGGTAGAGAAGTGACGGGGCACTCATTATGGAGCTCATAGGGAGGATGCTTCCTCCCAGCATAAATTACTCATTTAAAAAAGTACAGAAGATTCATGACATTGCTCCTGACAGCATTGAAATTCGTTTTAATGGGGGTATGACCTAAAACAAACCTTTGATACCTGATCATGATGATGGGCTGTTTATTTCTTTCTCCTCTTTCATTTCCAGCAGGGGAGATGATTAATGTACCTACCTTTCCCACAATGGCCTCTGTGGACAAGGTGCGTCCTTGAAGGACATTCAACATTTTTAAGTGCTGATCCGTCTCATTTCTTCTTTCCAGCCTGTCTTGGGGAGGACACCAGCAGGAACCCATGAGGCTAGCCCTTCAACTTGTTCAGGAGGAAAACTGTCGAATTGAGAGCTCAGAGAGAATCATTGTTTAAATCTCAGGTAGGGATTTTCCAGGCTATTTATACATTGGTGGAGAACAGCTGCAGCCATGTCTGAGCAAAATGGTGCCATATAAAGGAGGGCAGCCATCTGCCATGTGGAGGCCTTTCACAAAGACAACAAGCCAAACCAAACAGCAATTGAATTTTCTGTTTTGTTATTATTAATTTCTGTTGATAATATCCACCTAACACAAAGTTTACTTACAGTATATTCACATTGTTGTACAACCAATCTCCAGAACTTTTTCCCCTTGCAAAACTAGAACTCTATATCTAGTAAACAGCTCCCCATTTCCCCTCTCCCTAGCATCTGGCAACCACTTTTCTACTTTCTGTTTCTATTAATTTAACTACTCTAGATAAGTGGAATTATACAACATTTTACAATACAGTCTTTTTGTGACTAGTTTATTTCACTTAGCATAATGTCCTCAAGGTGCATCCATGTTGTGGCATATGTCAGAATTCCCTTCCTTTTAAAAGCTGAATAATATTCCATTGTATGTATATGCCACATTTTGTTTACCCATTCATCTATCGATGGATACTTGGGTTGCTTTTACCTTTTGGCGATTGTGAATAATGTTGCTATGAACATGGCTGTGCAAATATCTCTTCAAGACCCTTCTTTCAATTTTTTGGGGGTATATAGAAAAAGTGGGATTGCCAGATCACATGGTAATTTTACTTTCAATTTTTTGAGGAAATGGCATATTATTTTTCATAGAACTTGCACAATTTTAGATTCCCACCAACTTCTTTTGTTCTTTTTGTAATTTATTTGCTTCTACTTTAGTATGCATTTGTACTAACTCAGACTAGTATTAGACTATTGGTAGATTTTAACTAACTTGAGAGCAGAAATGATTTCTTAGAATTTAGGATATATTACAAAATTGTATATCCTTGTAGTATAGTGCTCAGGACATGGTAAGTGCTGAATACTTAACTGATAAGCCAAGTCTGAGGGCCAGTAGTTCCATGTATAATAAATTGCTAATAGCCCATCAGTGGGAGGTAAATGTCAGATATTTGGGAGTAGAGATTTTGGCACAGGAACATTAAGATATAGAGACCATTTTGCAATCCTTTAGGCCAGTTACCCATTTTGAGGAGGCCTCCTTTGGCAGAGTGTGAATCAGTGGCAACAACAGAGAAAGAATGGAAAAACTGAATGATCTGGCAGATGTTAGGTATCTGGCCATAAGAAGTGAGATTGACAGTGGGTGTATAAAAAAGCACCTCATATTATGGGAATAAAGAGGAAATAATGGTAGTTTTCAAACTTAAATTAATTTGGGAATTTTTGAGTTGCCTTTTGGAATCAAGATTCCTGGACCCCATTCTCAGAAATTCCCAATCAGTTAAATCCTGTTCAAGTCTCAAAAATCTGCATTTTAGGGGCGCCTGGGTGGCTTAGTCAGTGAAGTGTCTGACTCTTGATATCGGCTCACGTCATGATCTCATGTCCAAGAGATGGATCCCCGTGTTGGGCTTTGCAGTGACAGCATGGAGCCTGCTTGGGAGTCTCTCTCTCTCTCCTTCTCTCTTTGCCCCTTCCCTGCTTGCTCTCTCTCTCTCTCTCTCTCTCTCAAAATAAATAAATGAACATTTTAAAAATCTGCATTTTAATAAACATCAGAGAAAAATAATTGGAGACAGATGATTGCCAATAAACTTAGATGCTGTCAGATGATAAAACCAACTCTTGTTTACCAGTGTTGAGTAATGGAGAAAAGTATGGTGTCCTAAATCAATGACTTTCAGTGCTGGACTGCACTGTTGTAACCAGTGTTGACCTGGCTACTTCATCACTTGGAGGACTTACTACTTTAAGCGAGTTGTGGGCCTTAGCTGAGTCACTCTTTACAGTGACAGGTGTGCTAATTCACTTTCTACCTCCAGAGTTTGGCCGTTTTGGAGAAAGGCCACTCTTCCCAGTTCTACGGATGATGATTAAGTCCAAGATATAGCTTAGTGCTTTGGATGCAAAAACCAGGTGTGTGCCCTGTTGATTGACCTAAACATCTTCTGAGCTTCCCTGAAGGTAAACTTGACTCAAACCCAATATCACAGCCTGTACAATCTGGCCCCTTTGATTTGATTAGTGCAAATTTTACAGTGTAGTTCCTGCAGGTGCTTCTGTAACTGGGATGCTTCCATGTGAGTCCTCTTGTTTGAGCTCTATCTAAGCAAGTTATAAAAATTTACCCTTCTAAGATTTTTTTTATTTAAAAATTTTTAAATTTATTTTTATTTTTTAATTTTATTGAAATCCAAGTTAGTTAGCATATAGTGTAATAATGATTTCAGGAGTAGAATTTAGTGATTCATCACTTACATATAACACCCAGTCCTCATCCCAACAAGTGCCCTCCTTAATGCCCATCGCCCATTTTTTCCTAATTTATTATTATTTCTAATTTTTTAAAAAATTTAATTTATTTTTTTAAATTTACATCCAAGTTAGCATATAATGCAACACTGATTTCAGGAGTAGATTCCTTAATGCCCCTTACCCATTTAGCCCATCCCCCCTCCCACAACCCCTCCAGTAACCCTCTGTTTGTTCTCCATATTTAAGAGTCTCTTCTGTTCTGTCCCCCTCCCTGTTTTTATATTATTTTTGCTTCCCTTCCCTTAAGTTTATCTGTTCTGTGTCTTAAAGTCCTCATATGCGTGAAGTCATAGGATATTTGTCTTTCTCTGACTGACTAATTTCGCTTAGCATAATACCCTTTAGTTCCATCCACATAGTTGCAAATGGCAAGATTTCATTCTTTGTGATTGCTGAGTAATACTCCATTGTATATGGGTACCACATCTTCTTTATCCATTCATCTGTCAAATACCCATCACCCGTTTTAACCCATCCCACTAACTCATGAACTTTTTGAGGTTAACAACTTTACCAATCTGTGGTGTTACTGAGAGATAACTGTATTGCTGCATGGCAGTCCACCGTTTTTAATTTCTCCACATCATCTTCTGTTGCATTTCAAAAGAATCCATGATCCCAACATGTGTCCTCTTTGGGCATGCAGCTTCTTGGGAATTGTAATAGAGCTTGCCATTCTGTCTGTAACTGTTGCCATATACAGATCGTCTCCCTCATCAGAATTTTAATAAACTTAATTTTTTCTATTTGATCTCCAACAAATCACTGGGACAGGGGAGGAATCCTGTGTTAATGGTTGTTTAAGATATTTTCTCAGGACCCAGGATCCTGATTCCGAACTATGGAATAACCACCAAAGCCATATAAAGAGCCTGAGGATGATATGGAGAGGTTATGTCCCCATGAAACTCTGTCAGTTTGCCGCAAACTCCCTCTCTTTTGCCTTAAACCAGGAATAATTTCTAGTGGTACAGGCTTTGGTGCACAGAATCATGTGACTCCTTTAGCCTGGAATAGGCAGCCCTGAAACTGGGATCAAGATGTTTGGGCAACCTCTTTGATTTGTTTCTCTTTAGGCCTATGTCCAAATTTTGGTCACCTATGTTATTAACATTCAGATAACATATCACACTAAGAAATAAAGAGGAAAAAGAGTGTTTGCCCCAATAGTGATTTGTTCATGTTATTTTTGCTGATACTTCAGGCACTGTAAGTATGCTGATTAATATCTTTGGACTTGACCCACTTATATCATCACTTGAATTCTTTTTTTTTTAAGTTGAACTGTAGTTGACATACAGCATTACATCAGTTTCAGGTATACAACACAGTGATTTGACATGTCTGTACGTTATGCTGTGCTCATAATTGTAGCTATGATCTGTCACCACACAGTGCTATCACAATACCAGTGATTATATTCTGCCATGCCTCTGATTCCCATGACTTAGTCATTCCACAACTGGAATCCTGTATCTTCCAGTCTCCTTCACTCATTTTGCCCGTCCTTCACCCACTTCTTTCTGGGAACCATCAGTTTATTCTCTGTATTTATGAGTCTGTTTTTGCTTCATCATTTGAATTCTTGAGGTGAGGGGTGGGTTGGTGATGGAAGAGTAGACTGGAAATTAATTGGAATTAATTCCATCAAATTGCCATAACAGCCAATTCATAATTTCAAAGCAAAACAGAAGCACTATTTTTCTAAAAGTTAACTTTGATCTTTCTCTGCATTCCAACATGTGGAGCTCTGAATTTGCAGAAAATAGGAATTTATAACCAAGATTTGAACTCAATTTCTGTTAAGTTGAGGTAGAGCCAGCACTGGTCATTTTGGGTCATTCATTCAGGGCAATACATTTTATTAAACAACAGTTGTTTAATAAAAATTAATTAGCAAAATGCTAATTTTATTGAGTAACTATATTTCCTCGCTGTGTTAAGCACAGAATATATAATTGTGGACAAGATTGACAGAGTACCTGTCATGCAAGCCTCTAAATAAACAAATAAGGAATCTACTCCTGAAATCATTGTTGGACTATATGCTAACTAATTTGGTTGTAAATTTTAAAAAATAAAAAATGAAATAAAATAAACAAAGATAATAAAAAAATAAATAAAATAAGTATAAATTGTAAATAAATATTGAGAAGAAAACAACAAAAAAGGAACTGAGATAGGGAATAAAAGGGTGTGTATGCAAGCTAAAGCAATCTTGAGATAGAAGAATAAACCTGGAAGTATTATAATCCCAGATTTCAACAAGATATACTACAAAGCTGTAGTGACCAAAACAGTATGGTATGGGCACAAAAATAGACACAGATCAATGGAACAGGATAGAGAGCCCAGAAATAAACTCATGCTATGTGGCCAATTAATTTACATAAAGGAGCCAAGGATATACAGTAAGATAAGGACAGTTTCTTCAATAAGTAGTGTTGGGAAAACCGGACAACTATATGCAAAAGAATGAAACTGGTGTACATGGTGTACAAAAGTAGTAAAAGAATGGATTAACACCTAAATGTGAGACTGAAATCATAAAATTCCCAAAAGAAAACATAGGAGTAATCTCTTGGACATCAGTTTTAGGAACATATTTATTGATGCATCTCCTCAGGCAAGGGAAACTAAAGCAAATAAACTGTTGGGACTACATCAAAATAAAAAGCTTTTGCACAGCAAAAGAAACTATCAACAAAACAAAAAGGCAACCGAGTGAATGGAAGAAGATATTTGCAAATATATATCTGATAAGGGGTTAATATCCAAAATATATAAAGAACTCATACAACTCAACACCAACAAACAAACAAACAAACAAACAAACAAACCAATATGATTAAAGAAAGGACAGAGCACCTTAATAGGTATTTTTTTTCCAAAGAAGGCATGCAAATAGCCAACAGGTACATGAAAATATACTCAACATCACTATCACCAGGGAAATGCAAGTCAAAACCACAATGAGATATCACCTCACACCACTCAGAATGGCTGGTATCAAAAAGACAAGAAATAAGAAGTGTTGGTGAGGATGTGGAGAAAAGGGAACCGCAGTGCACTGTGGGTGGGAAAGTAAATTGGTGCAGCCACTGTGGAGAACGGTATAGAGGTTCCTGAAAAAATTAAAAATAAAAACACCATACAACCCAGTAATTCTTTTACTATTGAGCAGAGAAAGTAAAAACATGAATTTGAAAAGATATATGTACTTTTATGTTTATTGCAGAATTACTTTCAATAGCCAAGGTATGGAAACAACCCAAGTGTCCATCAATAGATAAATGGATAAAGAAAATGTAGTATTACTCAGTTACAAAAAAGAACAAGATTGTGTCATGTGCAACAACATGGATGGACCTAGAGGGTATTTTGCTAAGAGAAAGACAAATACCATATGATTTCCCCTGTACATAGAATCTAAAATACCTAACAAATGAACAAACAAATAAACAAAACACAGACTCTTAAACACAGAGAACAAACTGATATATGCCAGAGGGGAGATATGTGGAAGGGAGGAAGAGCGTGAAGTAGATAAGGGAGATTAAAAATAAAGGGTGTGAGGGTGTGTATACTTTGTAGACAGCATCCTGGAAGGCCTATTTAAGGAAATGATATTGAAGCTAAGACCCAAAGGGTAGGAAGAACCAAGCTGTGTAAAGAGATGTGGGGTGGCTTTAAAGGTAGAGGCCTTGAAGGTGAGGAATTGGAGGTCAAGAATTTGACTATAGCAGTGTGAGCTGGAAAGGAGTGGCAGGAGATAAGGGCGGCAGAATAAAGTTCTCAACACCAGGACCTCTGGAAGTGATGAGGAGGGGTTCTGATCTGTGTAGAGTGGGAACAGGAGAGGAACATGACTGGAAGAAAAGGCCTGTCAGAAGCTCATTAGCTCCTTGCACCTAACAGTTCAGGGTTAAATAAATATTTGTTGAATATATGGATGTCTCACATGCTCAATTAGCTTGAGAGGCAGCCGCTCTGTCCCCCTAGTACCTAGCAGAGTGCTATGCACAAGGTACATGTGCAGGATTAATTTAGAGGATTGGCAGAAGGACCACAGAGCAAAGAAAATTTTATCTGGTGTTTTCTCTTACTTTACTGTATAATCTTACCTGAATAGAGTTAGGAGCATTTTTCTATGAATTATTCATTTTGGCACATACCCTGTAAAACATCTAATGTCTCTAACCTTTTGGGACCATGGGGCTTCCCCAACCAGTATTTAGAGTAAAATCTCTGTGGTAGCACTTTACCAGTTTACCCCCTCAGCTCTTTTTCAGTTCTTGGCTCATGTGAATAAGGAGGCCAGAATGCTCTTCTGGGAATGCACAGCATGGATATATATTTTTTACTATCGCAGCAGAATTGTTTTGAATACACTTCGGCCATGAGGTTAAAGCTCTCCGCAAGGAATACTTCAGCAATAATTCTGCCGCCCTCTAGCCGGGCGCTGAAATCCCTCTGGAATGCTGGCATTACCCTTCAAGAATGGTTCTGAAATGACTTTACGCACTTGCTCAGCCTTTCTGTTCCTTTTGAAATTCATCCAGAGTGCTCACGGTAACCTTCAGTCAGATGCCAGAATAACTTCTATGTTGTAGAAGAGTTTCTGTAACACTTTATTACGCAATGCGACACAAACTTACTTTTTGGAAAGACGCCTGATAGGAGCAGCTAGTCCAGACTGTCCTGGTGCATATCCTGTGGTGAAGTTATTTCAGCTTCACTGAAAACGGCTGAGAAATTATGTAAAGGGATTGTTAAAGGACGAGTGTAATGTGCAGACGAAAGGGTTGGGTTTCCTTATTAGATTCTCCTGCCACCACCACCACAACCACTACTGCTACTGCTATTATTCCCACCCCCACCTCAGCCCCAGTTATTATATATGGAGAGACTGGGCCCTGAGTCTTGATCTGGCACTTACATCAAATGAAAGCCCGTGAGCTTGGTCAGAAACAAAATGTATTCTTGTGACTTGCCCCAAACTTGAACAACACATATAAATCAAATTATTTTCAAAAATCAAATGCATGGACTATGTATATTTTTAATTAATCTATTACTTCATTTATTCTTCATGCATTTATTAAGTACCTACTATGTGCCAGTGCTGTACCGGGTACTAGAGATACATGGGTGGACAAGATAGGCATGGAATTTATAATGTAGCAGGAGCTGTGTTATTTGTAAAGTCACCTGGAGATAGAATCAGGATCAATGGTTTTCACGTGACCAAACATATAAAATCTATGCTCCATAGTTGTCTTAGTTTTCTGGTTATGCTGTGACAAATTACTACAAACCGGGTGGCTTAAAAGAACACATTTCTTCTCTTGTGGTTCTGGAGGCCAGAAGTCCAAAATAAAAGTGTCAGCATAGCCACACTCCCTCCACAGGCCTAGAGGAGAGTCCTTTTTTCCTTCCTCCAGCTTCTGGTGGCTGCTGGCACTCCTTGGTTCATGGTAGCATGATTCCAATCTCTGCCTCTGTCTTCACATGCCCTTCTTCCTCTGTGTCTTTACATGGTCTTCCTATAAAAACACTAGTCACCAAATTTAGGTCACATTCTAATCCAGTATTACCTCTTCTTAATGATTGCATCTGCAAACGCTTTATTTCCAAATAAGGTCACATTCTGAAGTTCTGAGAAGATGTGAATTTTTGAAGAACACTATTAAACCCCAAACAACAAAGTGTTCATTTTATTAAAACAATTAATTGAAAGGTTTTCCCCCATGCGTTTGTTTATATGTACATTCACATAAATATATGAATGTGATACGTTTGTATGTAAAATGTACATCAATATATATATGTATATATGTATGTGTGTATATATACATATATACACATATATATACACACATACATAAATATGTAAATGTGATTTCTTTATATTTATATTATTCTTTTTAGTGTATGTTTTTCTTCTTTTTCCTTTTTGGTTCCTTCTTCCTTCTGTTCCTTGAATTATTTTATACCCCCTTGTCTTGAAGTAACCTGCTGTAATAAGCCAGCATATTTCCTTGCATTTTATTTCATTTCCATGTGATAATATACAAATGCACTGACATATATCAACATGTGAATATATATGTTTAGTGTTTTGGAACATTTTTAAAGTGAGATCATATTATTTGCACATTTCTATTTCTGACAATTGTCTCTCACTGATAAAGTATTATATCCAAGTATATTTCTAATTCATTCTTTTGATATGTCATAGAAAAAATGCATGGCAACATAGTCCACCACTTCTCTGTTGATGGACATGCCCTGTTTGTCCAATTTATGTTTGTTGTTGCTTTTCTTGCCACTAACAAAAATGCCATAATGTAATAAATATCCTTCTGTATTGATGCTTATCTTTCTGAAAGAATCCCACTATTCTGAGTAGGATTTCTGTGTGTGTCTGTGTGTGTGTGTGTAATTTTAATGGCTTTTAGAAAGGTTGCTTTCCAAAAAACTTCAATGATTTACATTTTTATCAGCCATCTTTGTGGGTACCTTGACCTTTTCCTTCATCTTAACGGTGAAATCTTTTTTTCCTACCAGTATAGGAAGTCAACAGTGCTCTGTCACTCTTACTTTAACTTGCATTGTTCTGACCAGCTTTAAGATTGTTTTCTGTGTTACGTGGACATTTGAACTGGCTCTTCTGTGAATTGCCTCTGTATGTTCTTTGCCTGTTTTTCTATTGGGTTCCGTATTTCCTTCCTGGTGACTTGTACAAACTTTTTGTATCTCATAAACATCACACCTCTGTTTGCGTTTCACTTGGCTCCAAACAGTGTTCACGGTTTTGTTCACTGACTGTGTTCATGGTTTCTTTGATACACAAAAATTTTGAATTTTTATATAGTCAAATATATATCTATTTTCTTTTATAGCCTCTGGATTTCTAGTTTTCATTAAGGTCTCTCCTACCTCTCTCTAAATTGTATATGTAATGTCTTAGATTTCCTCACTAAAAATATTTTTTTTGGAACTTCAGGCAAACACACATGTATCCACCACCTAGAACGACAAATGTCAGCACTCTTTCTCTTTTGTTTCATATATTTTCCTTTCCTTTTAAATCCCTACCTAATCCAATTCCCTGCCTTGAGTCCTATATCAGTTAGCGCCCTTTTAATTGGTTAGATTTTGCTGAATACTAACTCCTCCAAGAACCTAGTTGGTTAAAACAAGTATTTATATAGCTCACAATTCTGCAAGCCAAGAATTGGTGCTGAGTTCAGCTGCATTGTTCTTTTGGTCTTGGCTGGGTTCATTCATGGGTTAAAGTCAGCTGCCAAGTTGACTGAGCACTAGTGAATTTAGGATTGCCTCAGCTGGGTTGGCTGAGCCCTACCCCACATGGCTTTCATATTCGAGTAGGTTAGCACAAACTTGGTTATATAGGTGTCTGGGCAGGGTTCCAAAAGAGAGGACCAAAGCATGCAGGGCCTCTGGAATCCTAGGCTCAGAAGTGGAACACTGTCCCTCCTATTACATTTTATTCCTCATGGTAATTTCAATGTTTATTTGTAAATTATACCTTGATAAACCTGGGAAAAATAGTCATTTCTTATATTTACTTTATGTATTCTATCCTATCACCTCAAGTTGGGGTAACAAATTCTTACTCTTTTTCTTTTTCTTTTGATGCAGCCATTCTAATTTTAATAAGTCAACACATAGTATAATTCCAGTGAATCATTATCCAAAGGATAGCCAGCTCTTTGGTTTGAGGTTCTGTATATATGCAGTTCAGTAAATTCAACATAGAATATTGTAGAGGAGCTTAGTTTTATATTTTGAAGTACAAAGTGTATTCATAGTGCTGACCTTGCTAAAAGCTGTGCAAAAGTGGCCTTTTCTTGAAAAATGCGTTATAAAGTCTATCAAAATACAGTAACCCAAAAGGAATTGTTAATGTGTCAATTAAAAGAATCATTGTTAAATTCTGAGGACTGAGAATTTTAAAGCATAATTTTGTATTATTATTATTATTAATCATTGCCAGGATGCAACATTTTCCACATGTGGGGACAACGGAACATACAGATTTGATCAATATTTAGACCCCTTTCACCTTTTCAATGCAAATTTCTTCTTAATGGTAAAAGACAATGCACTTAATTGAAATAATGTATATGGCTTCTTATTCTCTTATATTGAAAAAGTCACAGATGGTGGTTGAATTAATAAGGAGGCATGTCATATATTTGTGACAACAAGATGTGTTGGAGAATCCTCAATTCAAATATTTTGACCAGTTGTTAAACAACATATTAAAACAAAACTTATGGATTTGGAAATATGATCTGAAACAATAATAGAGAAATCACTGGTTCAAGACGCATGGGTTCAGGTACTAGCTTTCAGTTTTGATTGCTGAACATTTTGAAATGATTATGTGTATCATATCAGAAAAGCATATGTTTTATGGTCAGATGGGGCTGGTTTCAAAAGTTTAGATTTTCTGCCTGCCTGTCCTTAGAAAAGTAAGTTTTAACATTTCCAGAATGATTATTTTCTTACCTGTAAATTCTGAAAAATTACCCTGACCTCATTAAAGCCAAAATGAAATAATATGGGTAAACCCCTGGCTCAAAGCCTGGTATGTAGGAAATATTTAATGCTTCAGTGTTCTGTGCTTCAATTTTTCTTTTTCAAAGTGAAGACATGATACTCATGGTGGAGCTGCTACAGACTAGTGCTTAAGAACATGGGGTTTGAGTCTGAAGAATCTGGGTTAAAACTCCAGCTACGCCACTCCAAAGCTATACAACTTTGTGCATGTTAGGGTAGATGAACTGAGGTTTTAGCTTTGGCCTTAGATTTTGGACAGCCAGTTAACTATATACCAATTTCAATGTCACTTCTGGTATCTTGGACTCTGTCCATGATCAAATAAGTTACGAGTCAGTGTTATTTACATAAGCAAGGTATGTCTTTCAGGTGCATTGCCAGTTTACATTTGGATTATTATTCAGGAAAATTTACTCTCTCCCCTCCCATATGTATGGGATATACTCTTCTTCCTATCAGTGTTGGGCTTGGCCTTGTGATGTGCTTGGGCAATGGGACGTTAGTGGTTGTGATACAGGCAAAAGTTTGGAATGTGCTTGTGCAGTTGGCCTTCTATCTTCCACCTCTGCCACCACCATGAGAATAGCTCCTGAGCAGCTGCTGCTCCATCAGCCTGGGATCCAGAATGCCCACCTGCAGAGTAGACCTGAGCCCAAGCTGCAGGGAGGAGCCGAGTCCAGCTGGTCCTGCAGCTTGCATCAGTCACCCAGCCTACATCAGCTGGTTTTCAGGTGACTTACAGATATATGAGGAAGACTACACAATTGTGGTTTTAAGCCACTGAATCTTGGAGGTGGTTGCTTACATAGTGTATCTGTCTAATACAGCCTATGACTATGCAATTTCATATAAGGTAAACATTCAAGATTTGACTTAAAGTGAAATATTTCTCAACAGCTTTATCTCATAAAGTTCTATTATTCAGTTGATGCATTGAAATAAGAGCACTAGAATAATTAACAATGATTATGAAAGCGTTGATTTTTTGTACAGAAATATTTTTTTAGAACTTTCAAGTTTAAATAGGGAAAATTTTGCAATATGAATATTAGTAGAGAGTTTCTTAGTGAGACAATCTTGTGGAAAATATATTCCTTGATCCAACAAACACTTACAACAGTTAAAACAATATTAGGCCAAATAATAGACATCAGACTGTATCATAAATCCAATCTTCACAGAATAATAGACATCAGACTGTATTATAAATCCAATCTTCATAGTATTTTGTATGTTAAACAAGTAACCACTGAGGACTGATTTAAGTTTGAACCACTGGATTCCAGAGAAGTTATCAGAATGACTGAGTGTCATACTTTTAGAATGACTTGAGCTTTGGTAAAGAACATTACTTTACCATGAGGTATTTATTTTCATCATTATCATCTTAATTGTTACATCTTCATATTATGAAGCATATATCAGCATAATTTGATTGAAACTAATGGGAACAGACTCTGGCTGCTTAAGTAAAAAAAATCTGTCTATCTATCTCCGTCTCTCTCTCTCTAGACATTGAACAGCTGGAAGGCAAAACAGAAGATTTTAATCCAAGAATGGAAGGAGCTCTGGCAGTTCAAGAAGGAATTCCCCAATACTATTTCCAGGGTGCTTCTCTTATGTTGGCTGAGCTCAAACCATTTTCTAATTGTTATTTTTAAGATTCAAATTACAGGGAGCGAACAGCTGAGTAACCTAGTGAAGAGAAGGTAGAGAACCACTGGAATTATTGGGTAATTATCATTCCTACCTAAGATATCAGGAAATTACTGCCAGAGAAGGTAGAATGGATACTGGTCAGCCAAAACCACCTCACCATTACATGTATTATTGTTGTTATGAATATTACTATCATCATTTTTATTCTCAATTGCTAAAAGTTGAAGGAGAAGATCTATGCCTGAGACCTATCTCTAATGTATGATGTGAGAACTCAGAGCTAAGATGGAATTTATGGCTGTGCATGAGTCAAATAGTGAGAAGTCCCTGGAGAGAAGAAGAGATGTTTCAAGTATGGACTAATTTGGGACACCTGTTCATGTGTGACAAGACATTGATATCTATGACTGTCTTTCCTAATAGAGAACTGTTGGTCAGTATATAAACCTGGGTTTTTCCAAGAGCATTTTATAGATTCCTCTGAGGTCTCTGCCAACAGGATGGGAATATTCTCCTTTCTTCCTTGTTGAGTGAGAGGTGTTTTACCAAACATTTTACCTTGCTTCTAGCCAATGTCTCCATACTACTACCTTATTTTTCCCCCAATACTTGTGAAAATCACTTCAATTTTCTTGTCTTTCTTATAGTTTGCTTAGGCAGTCAATTACTGTGTCCTGTGTGTTTTGGATATGGCTTTAGAAAAGACAGGACAAAAGAGATGCCCATGCTTTGAAGCTTAACAGGAAAGCCAGTTAAATAAATATTATGAGACTAATCAAAGTTTTGATAAAAGTGCCTTGAAGGAGACATGAAGGGTGTGATGGTGATGGAGGCCTGACTTAAATATGGGGGGCCAAGGAAGCCTTCCATCAGGACTATAGTTTAGAATAAGACACTGAGGTTGAGTAGGACTTAAGGAGCTTAAGAAGGGTGGGACAAAGGTGGTAGGCATTGGGAGCAACAGCAAGTGTGAGGGCCAAGAGGTGGGAAGTTGCTCAGCCCCTGGAGAATTCTTAGTAAGACCAGTGCTCCTGGATTACAGTGAGTGGAGAAAATTGGTGAGAGAAAAGATTTCCCTTTCTTTCTCTAATGGTAAGGGCAACAACTTTCAGTATTTGAAGATGTTTCATCTTACCAGGTGTGCCAATCTTGATAACCTTTTAAAGAGGGAGTGGAGAGAGAAGATGGAAATATGAAAGAAGATGATACTGGCTAATTTTCACGCATGCTCCATAAAAGCATTGGAAAACCACAACTCTGCCTGTCTCATTTCAACTCAATCTTCCACCTCTTAAGCTGCAGTGACTAATGAGAGATGCAAATAACAGCTAATGTTTTGAGTGGTCCTTGCCCTTTTGAAACCCGTTTGAAGACTGGTCATTTTTTCTCTGTTGGATGCTTAGAAAATTTTCAGAAAAACAAGGCAGGCAGAGTGGTGAAACCTATGTGTGCACACATTCCCTCTGGCCCGGTGTTTCCAGTTCAGTGGGCCAACTCTCACTTGTCATATTGAATCCTTTATTACAACAAAATATTATTTTAAAGCTGCACTAACAGTAATTAGAAGCAATTGAGTTTTATCAACTAACACAAACTGTGGGATTTCGAACTTGGATCTTAGCTGGTATTTTAATGAAGTGTGTGTTAACAACCCCAAATCTTCTGTCAGTCCAGCAGCTGAGTTGCATATACAGACCTTTGATGGAGGGACCATGTGTTAACGCTCAGAGGCGTCAGGCTCATGTGTTGGCTCTGCACTTCCACACTTTACAAATCTGTCTCCCAGGCCTGTTTTATTTTTCTCCTTCTCCTAATGAATATTCTGATAGTCCCCACATTTGTTCTTATAAAATTTTGGAATTAAACATGATTGTTCCCATGTGCACATTTTAATCATAGATATTTAGATGTGAGTAATGATGACTTAAATGTTCTCTTTGCTTGACTCTTTCATTTCAGCCTGAGATGCTAAAAGGACACATGGTCTGGAATGTTAGAACTTACTTAGTGAGAAGTAGAAGGTTGAGATAGGAAAAGAATGAAAGAAAGAAGGAGAAGGATGCTCCCTAATTTGAAATGAGCACTTTTAGTGAAATAAATATCTGGAGGAAGCAGAGTGGCTTCCCTTTCTTAAAGAGAACTTTCTAACCTTGGCCAAAGGCCTTTTCAGAAGAAAATTTTCAAAGAACAACCTGAGATTTACTAAAAGTCTCACATAACAAAAGCCAGGGTTGTATGAATCATCATGGCAGAGCTGAGCCTTTTAAAAGATATAAGGAATGCTCCTATCAGGACACAACCTAGAACAGGGAAAAATGGATCATAAACTTTGCAGACAGATTATACCTGATGTGAATACAATACAAAATAAAGCCTAGTACTTTTAACTTTCTTTCAACCATTCCTATCCTGGCCAATGCCAGAAAATGTATGGAGATAGGAGATGCCATTTACCTAAAGAAGATAATGCAGTTGTCCGTTTTCTGATGGGTTTGATACAAGCAAGGGCTTCCTGGATGCTCACAGGAACCTGCTCAGCACTTATGCTTACATGACCTGTAAGTCTGAGGGAGTTAATACCTGTGGGGCTCCTTTGACCAACAAGAGATGGGAACTGATGGATACATGCTTCCCCATCTGGGCTGACAGATTGGACACACATCTTATTAGAATCCTCAGATGGGGGCGCCCAAGTGGCTCAGTTGGTTGAGCATCCGACTTCGGCTCACGTCATGATCTCGCGGTTCATGGGTTGAAACCCCACATTGGGCTCACTGCTGTCAGTGCAGAGCTCACTTCGGATCATCTGTCCCACTCTCTCTGCCTCTCCTCTGCTTGCACTCTCTCAAAAATAAATAAACATAAAAAAGAATCCTCAGATGGTCCCATGGAATTGAGAATCAGTAGGCTATAGCAGTGGCCAATACAAAAACCACATCCCTGTGCGGACTTTTCTTCCTTCCCTGTCCCTTCATCCTAATATACCTGACTCTGGAATCACATTCTTAATAAATTGCCTGTCTCAGGCATGACTTTCAGAGAACCTCAGGCTTAGACAGTTCGTACTGGGAGAGTTCCCAGAATGTAGATTCTTTGGATGGGATTTTTAAGCTGGATCCCTCACTAGTCAGACTGTAGAAAAACCCATTGCTAATTTTAAGTGAGTGATGATAACATGTTGTAGCATCATAATTGCTCAGATTATGATGCTACCTATAGTGGATTGAGATGAGGTGCCGGTTTATTTAAGGCTGTGGCACCTGAGTGTTATGGAGGCTATGGTAACAATAAGAGTTGTGTAATTTTATGGTTGCCATTTGTTAACTCCTTTAAAAGCTTCAAAAAGAGAAAAGATCAGGTATGATATGAAAATCAGAAGGCCTCTATGGCTAGTGATTAAGGAGGCCCTTGTCCCCTTTAGCCACTGAAAATCAGATCCAGGATCTACTTGTAAGGGTAGCTGAACAGCAAAGGATACTGAATGCACAGCCTTGACAGATCTTACATGACAAAGTCAGGGCCTTATAATAGAAGAGTGGGATCTTGAGCCCTGATCTGGGGATATTTGGGTAGATAAGCCTGAATATCTTAACTCCCCAGGTTCCTTATCTCCTTTAGTCTGGCAGAAACAGCCTGCTCTCCTCTCACAAGAAGATACCAGCCTCCCCCTGCCTGGAGACCCTGCAAAGACCTCATCTGAGGCGGGTGTCTCACAAGATGCCATTGCCCTGCTCATGATCTGCCCTTGTCTTTCTTCATTGCCTCTAGACCAAGAAAGAATGTTCTGTTTTTGCATAGCTCCAACAGTAAAGTACTGTTCATAGTCTATGAGGAAATGGTTGAAACACCAAAGACCTTCCCATTCTGGCTAATATTCATGAACTTGAATAACATCTGTGGAGCAGTTATCATGTTGGATGGGGGTGGTGGGAAATAGAGTCTGTAGCTAGAAAGAGGAAAATGTATTGACATGGGAGCACTCACCCATGACTTGAGGTTCAGGGTACTGACAAGAACACCTAGAATTGGTCCTACTATGACCCTTGATGCTTGGACATGCTGATGAGGTAGGACCGCAGACCACATTGGCGAGGTGTTACAGGAGAAGTAAGAGGCCCAGGGAGGTGGGAGTATTGGAATGGATTGATGTGTGGAACAGAGACTCTACCACCCCATTTTGGTTTCTGGGAGGCCATGGAAGACACTACTTTCACTGAAGTAGTATGGAATTCACTGGTGAGAGACCTCTAGTATCTTTGAGAGGCTCAGTGGTAGCTTCATTTACAGCCTGCATGAACCATGAAATGGAGCTCCCTGGAACACAGAAGGCACGTGATAACATTTAATCACCTAGGCATAGCTAATTATTATAATGGGTAGTAAGGCCAGAATGGCTAGCAGGATACCAGAGCCCAGAGATCTGTGATGATAGCTAGTTGATCTGGCAGATAAACAGATGCCAGGGTATCAATGGGTTTATAAATCAAAACTAATTGATAACTGGTGATCAAAATCCTGACATCAGTCATTACAATGGAAAATTTCAGACCTTACCATTTCTAGACCATGGACCATGCATATTTACACTCTGGGAGGTCTTTTGGCAGCTAGCTGTCTTCTCTTGGTGTTATCCATCTGCAGCTTTTTCCCTTTAAAAATGGAAAATAATGAAGGGGAGATGCTTTTCTTGGGCTCTAATAGCTTGGGTCAAATACAGGATACCCCTAGTACCTGAGTAGATTGAAAAGTAAACCAGCATCAATATCAACTGGGAGTTTATTAGAAATACAAACTCTGCATTTTAACAAGGAACCCCAAATTTAGCAAGTAATGATTTAATATTTTAACCTATATAAGCAAAGTTTTAAAAGAATGATTCCCATTATAGGTAAGGCCTTGGTAAGATGGCTACTTATGTATTGCCAGTGGGGCATGGAAGAATTTTATGGTATATATTAAGATCATATGTACATTCAAATCTTTTGTCCTTAATTTCATATCTAGGAATCTTTCTTAAGGCAATTCTTTGAAATGTGAACAATAATTCTTATGCCCAAGTCATCATCATTGATAACTTTTATTGAGTGCTTACTGTGTATCAGGCAGTGTGCTAAACTCTTACAATGGATTATTTAAGTCAATGTTCACAACAATATAATTTTGTAGATATTTTTATTATATCTATTTACAAATGAGAAAACTGAGGCTCAGAAGATTATATTTGTTTCCCAAATTTACAAAACTAGCACACACACAGAGGTTACCACACGTTTCCTTAAGATGTTAAAAAGATTATCCAATGTTTATAGCAGCACTTTCAACAATAGCCAAATTATGGAAAGAGCCTAAATGTCCATCAATTGATGAATGGATAAAGAAATTGTGGTTTATATACACAATGGAATAATACGTGGCAATGAGAAAGAATGAAATATGGCCTTTTGTAGCAACGTGGATGGAACTGGAGAGTGTTATGCTAAGTGAAATAAGTCATACAGAGAAAGACAGATACCATATGTTTTCACTCTTAAGTGGATCCTGAGAAACTTAACAGAAGACTATGGGAGAGGGGAAGGGAAAGAAAAGTTAGAGAGGGAGGGAGGCAAACCATAAGAGACTAGAAAACTGAGAACAAACTGAGGGTTGATGGAGGGTGCGAGGGAGGGGGTGTGTGTGTGATGGGTATTGAGGAAGGCATCTGTTGGGATGAGCACTGGGTGTTGTATGAAAACCAATTTGACAATAAATTTCATATTAAAAAAAAGATGTTAAAAAGATTGTCTCCTACATAAACAGTGAAATATTATGCAGCCATTTAAAATAATATTTATAAAGAGCTTTGATATAAGTCTAAGTAAAAAAGAACGCAAAATGAAATGTTTTCAAATGTGTAACAAGTGCAAAGAAAAAAATACTGGGAGAATATATTACATGCTATTAAGAGTTATTCCAGGTGGTGGGATTTAAGTGACTTTTTTCTGTACTTTTAATTTTTTTACTTCAAGCTTGCATCTTTTTATAAGAAAAAAACCACTTTTTATATGTCAGCTAGACATAGTTGTGTTTTTTTTTTTCAGGGATACTGGTCTAGAGATTACAGAAAGCAGGCATGCCACCACTTACAAGGAAGACGTGTGGGTTATTGAATTCATATCCTGAACTACTGTTGACCAGACAAACCAAAGCTCATGCCCTGAGAATGGTGGGCTGTCCAGAACATGGAGCTAGTTACCTGCTCACTATGACTAACCATTAAAGGTTATTATATACCTTCTTTTTCTATTATATATATATATATATATATATATATATATATATATATACACACACACATACATATATATGTACATATACATGTATATGTACATATATACATATATATATACATATACATGTATAAGTACATATATACATATATATATTTAATTCATGCACAAGTCATCTTCATTGAGAACTTATTGAGAGCTGACTATATAACAAGCAATGTACTATACTGTCTAGATAGAAAGATATATATATTATATATTACATATATAATATATATAAATCCTTCATAACTTTGAAATTACTCATACCAGTTTCTGACCTCACTGATTTTTCAAAAGCTTCTAAAAGTCTCTTCCTTCCTCCCCTCCTTTCCTTCCTTCCTTCTTTCCTTCCTTCCTCCCAGTGAAATTCTCTCATAACAAAAACTTTTACTCACCAAATTGCATCATTCGGCTAAGACAAAACCTAAAAAAATTGTGTCAGATAAAGGGCCCTTTGGAGAAAATAACTCTGACTAAAATAAAGAGAACAGAAGTATCATGTGAATGTGATCTATTGGATTTCAGCACCATTTCAAGCTGATATTATTTAAGATGCCTTTTTTTTCCTGTTCCCAGTAAAATTATCATAGCCTTTCATGGAGCACTTCAGAGGCCGTTAACTTCTCCCTCATTTACACACAGCTTCTCTCTTTCTGTCTTATTTTGCATCACTTAACCCAGTGGAGTGTTTTCAGACAAAGGCTGCCTAAAAAGCTGAGACCCGCATTGTGGCTCTGTGGCATTCATGGTCAGTATTGTTTTTGAAGACCATCTGCCTGTCATTTGTTTGCTGATTGAGTTAGTGCACCTAATAATATTTTTTTTATTGGGCTCTGCTAGCCAATGAAAAGGAAATTATACACTCAACAGATGGGTCACAAACCTTTCTACCTTAGTGCAGCTACTCCTTGAGTTAGTTAAAAGCAATCATGAAAGCAGATTATAAATGGAATAATAGGCTTTTTATAAATGGTTTCACAGTGGTTATGGTTGTGGTGCCAAACATGATGGTATTGGGGTTTCCCCTCTTTGTTGTATAAGTTCTCCTTGTAAGAATACTCTAAGCAATGAGGGATAGGGAAATGAAAAGAAGGAAACCAGCTGAGGGTCCATAAGGACCAGAATGCAGATCATATATAAAGGGAGTACGCAGCATCATATTAGTTTGATATGTGTTATCCAGAACAAACTGCAGTCTTTGCCAGAAAGGCTTGGTGCTGTCACTCTGCTTTTACCTTGTGGCTAAAGGTAGGGGCAGAAAAGTTTATCCCGGAAGAACCCCCAAATACTATACAGGTGGAATAATGGAGGTAGAGGGTCGTTAGCACTGGACCTCATGTAAATAAATAACAAAACCCAAATCTCCTTTCCATATTTTTTTTTTGAAGACTGATAACTTGCTGTCCTTGGAAACTCTTTCTCGTGACCTTACATCATGAAAATTCACCTTGCCTTAAAGAGGAAGTGAACCCCCCTGACCAGGATGCTTAAATCAATTGGAGGTATGTTCAAAGAACATGAGAGCAAATCTCTTCTGAAAGAATCATCATGCAAAGGATTATTCCGTTTGCCTCTAAACAATGGAATTGCATCTCCTACCGGGGAACATAAACTACAGTGACAGACTTTTCAGTTTTTCAGGCATAGACTTAATTTTTGAACATTTGTCATATGTGAGAAAGCATGCATCATAAAGATCTGGCTTATCTTGCTTTGGAAACAGATTTTGCTTTCATGAGTCAAAAACCCCGGAGAGCACAGTACCCACTTTGTGAATCACTCTTATAATTGTGCATGTGAATTACTAGCTCATTTTTCCCCCCATAGTATTTGGACCCTTGCCTCATCCTAACTTCATACTTCGGATGGATTTTTAGCAACATGCTTGCTTTGATTTTAGTATAAGGACACTATGTGTATTAGTGAGGGCGGTGGAGTGGAAGTGATGGCAGTGTGGATGTGGATGAGGGAACACTTGGGAGAGGTGGGATTCCTGGTAACATGGATGGAAAGGAGGAGGGCCAGGAGTTGCTGCGAACCTCCCATCATTCAAAATCAATGGTTTTTTACATTTTTGCCAATTGATGAACATCAACAAAATACTTTAATACTACTCCGTCTTCCTTCAGCATTCTGAACCTGAATGTTAGTGATTTTCCAGAGTTTATCTGATAGTAAAGCTTTTCAAGGAGTTTGTTTCTTTCTTGGTGGATTGCTGGGGAGTTCTGGAAGATGCCACCATAATGGCAACCTGGGGGGGTAGGGGAGGAGTGAGGCCAGGGGGCCAGTTTCCTGTGATTCTTGGTCACTCTCATTCTCTGTGTCTAGTAGGTTCTAGTGTAGCTAGATGTTTGCTCAGATGCTACCTCACTGGAAGAGGTGCAGTCCCTCACATTAACCTCAAGAGGATCCCTCCCCACTTCTATACATCTTTCTGCAGCTCACAGATGCTTGAACCCTTATAATAAGAGAGCAATTCTCTTGTCAGTTTTGTCTTATGTTAAAATGCATGATTCTAGGAGTGTTTTCACCTGTAACCTCATCAGTCATTTGTGCTTAGATGTGAGTGACTTTTTGGACATATCAGAATTTTATAGAGGTACATATGATTTCACTAGTACACTGGAAACCTAAGACAATGGGAGATAGCCTTCAGAAGTGGAGCAAGCAATGAACTAGGAGTGAGAAAGTGCTAAGAGTGAGCAGACAACTTTAAAGCCTGCTTTCCCCTTCTCATTATGACCTGAAAGGGATTTTAACTACAATCCATCACTTTTTAGGGCCTATTGGCAAGTCAGCCCAGAGGAACATTTTGACCATGATCACTTAAAATCCCTGAAGCCTTACTGAATTGGTTATGACTTTCTTCACAAAATCTGCATCCTGACCTATTTACACAGGCTGGTGATTCAAAGACAGATGTGTTCAGAAAGACAACCAAACACAATAAATCCCTGCCTTTTTTGGCTTCTCCCCCAGGTGCCTGCAACCCATCAGATCTGCCCCCTGCCACCTCCCTTTCCAGGCACTTAGCAGTCGCCCCATGCATGCCATTTCATTAGGACGCATTGGTCTAGGAAGCCTCTTCTCTCTCCATCTCACACCCAGCTCTCCTTTCAGTTTGATGTTGCAGGGATTTAATTCTGAGCAGGATTTAAATAAAATCAGAATCTTCCTGTGCTGGAGGAGATGTGTTTGCTCGGAAATGGAATTTGTCGGCTGGGTCACTTGGTAGTTAGCCCCATTTCCCTCCAATGTTGGGACCCAGGGAAATGATATGCTAACCCCCTCTTCCAAACCATTCATGCACTTTCTAGGGTGAGAAGTTGGGGGACCATGTCAGTAGTAGGAGAGAAGAACAAAGCTGAATTTGATTACTAACCTTAATGCTTTTGGCCTTAAAACATCTCTACTTTTTAGATCATATATTTTTTTTAAGTGTTTCAAGTTTACATTAAAAATTAACAATGCCACCTCTCTTAGTCAGGGTGCTTCGCTTGTAAGGAACCAAGCCCCACACAGAAAGCTTAAGCAAAGATGGGTTTTATTAAAAGGATGTCAGGGAATGTTACAGAAGCTAAGAGCAGGAAATGCAGATAGGACTCTGGAAAGGTGGAAATTGTCAGGCAGCTGCTCAGCAGGTCTTTCCCTCTGCTTTTGTCTGCCATGTCAGTTCTGCCTTCAGGTCTGCAAATCTGCTCTGTAGTAGTCTCTTAATGCTTGCTCCCCATAATTTTGCATTATGCATGATCTTTGCTTTTCTTGCCATACATTCTGGCTCATTTGGACTCTATCCTTGACTCAACCCAGTGCCTAATTTCTGTCAGGTAATTAGTGTCTGCTTTGGAAATGAGTAAGTGACTGAATGACTCTCTATGCCCTTTTAGTGCAAGTGCCCATCATCACTTAACGAGATTTTGAGTGTTGTAGTTCAAAATCTTATGAGAGAGGATCTGATGAGCTCAGTTTGTCCTATGAGACAGGTGTCCACTCCTGGTCCAATAATCTGTGGGCAAGGAGGGAGACTACCTAGTACAAACATGACTGCTCTTTAACACATGTGATTTTATTTCCTTTTTTATAACAACCATGAGGTAAGTAAGCCTGGAAGCAATTATTTTCCTCCATTTTGAAGAAGATAAAACTGAGGTTCAGATAAATGAGGTCAGTGGTTCCCAACCTTGGGCTTTGGATTCATGTGGAGTATGAGAATATAGAAATAGAAAATCAGAACTTATTTTAAATATTTCAAGAAGCCTAATGGAAATCATACAGTTACCTTCAGTCAAGAATCAAGCTACCTAAGATAATTATAACATCAAATTTGTTGCTTTGTGGCTGCTTAGAATGGTAACATGGTCATCTTGGGCTGTGTGGAATATTCATTTGATTGGGTATATACTCAGTATAGATTGTTTATTACAGAAAAATGAGATAAATATTTAATTTTGCTTTGCAAATACCATGTATTTGGCAGACTTAATTTTTTCCAAAGATGTGGTCAAGGAATTAAAAAGAATAACAAAAGAGATTCTTGGTGGAGAAGAGATGGTCTTAAATGGCAGCATATGGCTTAATCAGAAGGTTTTCTAATGCCTGGTTGGTTTTCTACTCTATCGCACTATCCCATCAAGGTAGGAACAATTCCTCTGTCTGCTAAAGGGGAAAAGCATCTCTTACCACATATGTTTCTCTTGATAGGAAGAAGGGGTCACCAAAATACATTCTGTAAATCCAGATCCAATTATTATTGCAGAGATTTTGGTTTACTCTGACATTTTTTTGAAGCTAGTGTTGTAGTCTAAGGATGTGGATAATAACCACATTCTTTTAGGAACAAATGACTAGGTTTACTTCACTCAACAACCAGGTAGTGGTAAAGTAAACCACACCCAAACAAAAGAAAAAAAATTTAAATGTCCGTAGAGACATAGTCACAAAGTTATCCTCAGCTAACAGCTTCAGACCCAAGAAACCTGGTACCTTTCCCAGTCATGATTCAGTTTAAATGTGGGTTTCAAGAGAAAGGCTAAAATAAACAATTAAAAACACACATTAATTTAAGTGACTCTATTTTTCCTCTATATTAGTAGGAGGTACAAAAGTCATAATGAGATGGAAGTCAAAGTATATTAACAAAAATACAAAGATAAATATGAAAAAGAAGGAATGTTGTTGTTTTTGTCAAAGCATGGCAACAGAGAACGAAGAAAAGATCTCTCTTGGCCTGAAGCCCTAAAACTAAAAATGAAATTTTTCTTCCTTTTGCAGAAAAAGAATTCCTCATTAACAAGTAAAAATGTCACCTGAATCTGAAGAGCAGCCCACCCATGTTCATCTTTAGTTTGTGACGCTGACGTCAACAGCGGCAGTTGCATGTTAACCCAGTGCCCTTATCAAAATAGAGAAGTATTTATTTATTTATTTATTTATTTATTTATTTATTTAAGTAGGCTCCATGACCAACATGGGACTTGAACTCATGAAATCAAGAGTCAGATGCTCTCCTGACTGAACCAGCCAGGTGCCCCAAAATAGAGGAACACTTCAATCACTCTGTTCCTCCTTTTATCTTGGATTAGCCCCCATTTCTTAGCTTTTGTGAACTTGAAAAAGCAAGCAGAAATTGAACAAGAGTTATGAGTACCTTTTACAAGATCAAAATGTATTATGTAAATCCTGATTTGGGTTCCCTGTCAAAAAATATCTTTAGGACCCTAAAATTACTCCAATGACATCTACATAGTGTACTTTAACACTAAATGTTTTAAGAGGTTATTGGGGATTTTTGAAAAATCTCAAAACAGTTTTTTGTTTATAATATTGGTATCAACTATTAACAAAATAAACATGGTTATTGCCTATCCAGAAAATAGAACATAAACAAGGTTAGTGAATGCATCTTTTGGATGTATGATTATGTTTTTAGGTCCAGCTTAAAATGTATTCAGTATTTTCATTCCCACAAAAGTGAATAGGGTTGCAATAAAACCTAAAAACAATTGATGTTTTAAGAAATGAGGCATTGCTGCTAAACTTCCTATTACTAATTTAGCACAGATTTCAAGCTGAAATCAAGACAATATGTTTTCTTCAGCTGTGTTTATGTGACTTCCAGCATCCCTGCTAATTCTTTTTTGGCTTTCATTTAGAAGCCAAAGCTGGCTCAGGGCTAAGTAACTTCATTTACCCACCCTATAAAAGTCAGGTGTTTCAGAATGCATCAAAAAGAACCATAACTGCCTGCATTTATTCAATAAGTATCATTGTATGAATAAACAGATGCTAGATAATAGGATCTTTAGTAATTTAAACCAATTAGCTCTGTTTGCTACACATATCTTAATAAGTTTCAGAACTCTCCTTTGCAGAAGACAGTTCTTTCTTTACATTTCATATAAGGCAGAGTATGTTCAGGTGGCCTGATCAAAAGCATTGAGAGATACTGCAGAAAAAAGTTTTGATTTCTGGATTCTATCTTTATGCAGCTTTTGTAATACACCGTCTTCCTCCAGCAAATAAATGGAAATCTCTTAGTTCCTGGCAACAGTACCTCATGAATGTGATTCATCATTAGGCAGCATAAACATGAATTCAGAATCTGTCCCCACCCCCACCACTTTATTGTCCTGTGGGAGGCACAGAGGTTTTTTGGAATAGCCAGGTGGTTATTTTCAAGTTTGTATGACCTAACAGAAAGAACTCTAATTTATTAGTGATGAGTTGAGTCCATTAGCTATTCTTTTTGAGACTGTATGTATTATTTTGCACACTTGTGTCATGTTTCCTTCAGGTGCAAAACAGGGCTGACAAATATACTTGTCTTATCTCCATCAGATGGAGAGGAGGGGTAAAGCCAGTTTGCCAGTAGTTTTCAGTTCAAAACTTCTGTGCATACTCCAGCAATATTAGTGCTTATGATCTGTGTCTGCCTTTGCTTTGACACCTCGAGTTTGGCCTTAGCCTGGAAGGAGAAGGAAACTTAAGTGGAGGCTGGTATTGTTTCATGCAGCTGGTTTGCCATTGCCCAGGATCCTCTACTC
This sequence comes from Panthera uncia, assembly GCF_023721935.1. Taxonomy (NCBI): domain Eukaryota; kingdom Metazoa; phylum Chordata; class Mammalia; order Carnivora; family Felidae; genus Panthera; species Panthera uncia. Next base: position 67,657,969 of record NC_064811.1, on the reverse strand, counting down.
TCTAATTACTGAAACCGAGGACATATTAATACCTTTAGAGCACAGCAGGGCTTGCAAGGCCAAAACAGTACCCTCTCCAGAACTCACATCTATGCTCAATTTCTTTTTTTTTCTCTCTACAGAGGAAGGAGATCTATTTACTCATGCCTTGCTTTGAATTGTGCCCTAAAGTAAAAGAAGCTTAGCAGCTTAACAAATCACTAGCCATATTTATGGTTAGAGCTATCCAAATAGGGGGAAGGTTTCAGTGAGGAAAAGCATCAAGAATTAATGGTCACAAGACAACAGCAGCTATAAAGCCCCCAAATGGATATCCCTTTGGCATGGAGGAGCAGGGGAGTTAGCTGGGGCCGGTCCTACCTGAAAAAAAACCAAAAAAACAAAACTCTCAGCGATTCCTAAAAGTGAACATGTGGGGCACAAATCCATCTATGTTTTCAGTTAGTGCAGCCAGCGCCTTAGAAGTCAGGCAACGGCGGCAACAGATGGAGGGGTTTCTACGGCAGCCAGCCTTTATTTACGTATGAAGGCTCCCTCTTGTGTGAATGTCCACTAGCCATCTCCACTTAAACAATCCCTTTGCAGTGAATGGTTGTACTACACATAACACCTCCTTTGTCTACAAGTCTCCCAAAAGCTATCTGCCTGTCTGCCCTCTGCCTGTGCATTTTTATGGTGACGATCAGCACAATTCCTTGCTCCAGAGACACCCCAACTTGGTTGAAAGGGTGGCCTTTATCCATTGAAAACTAGGTTTTCTTGGGTAAGTGAAAACTAAAGGCAGTCAGAGTGAATTGTTTCAGGCTTTAACAATTAATTCTGTCTATTTTTGACTTTAGAAAGTTAGAAATTTTATTTTTAGGACTTGGAAAGTTAAAGTAAGAAAATGAAAAAGAAAATATAAAGGATGAAAGAAGAGAGAAAAGAGAATTTGGATAAAACTCAAGAGGCTCTTTAGGTGTGCAATTATTTTTTGCATCTGAATTTTTTGCATTATTTTTTGCATTGAATAGTTTTATTGCCATTTTCTTTCACTTTTCTCTGGAGAGGTTGGAACATTTCTCATTTGATTCTGTCCCTTCACATGGATGTGATCTCAGACATGTTCTGGATGAAGATGGGTGTGCTGAGCCCCTGAGTAGTAATGTTTCTGCCATATTGGGATGGGGCAGGCAACAAGTTAAGGTAGAGATGATACCTCCTCAAGGTCCAGTGGTACCTATCCCCCACTGCTTCAGCTCTGCCCACCCTTAGGGCCCTGCCACAGAGGTACCCCACAGCCAGAACAATACCTACAGTCATATATCACCTCTCCTGGAAGCAGATTTTATCAGAAAAACTTAGCAATGTGCTTGCCTGTTAGATACCAAAAAGAATGGTGGTGAAGGAGGACCTACTATATATCCATTGGAGCTGACATCTTCCAAGGAGATTAAATGAGATAATTCATTCAACAACCTGGTATGAGAAATGTTTTTCTCCTAATTTTTGCAGATGAGGAAAGAGGCTCAGAAGTTCAAGTGCCTTAATCCCAGAAGTGAAAATATAAATATCAAATGGCTCTTAGAATCCTAAATCTGCCCCTTCCAACTAAAATCTTTTTTTCATTTTTATTTTTTTAATTTCTTTTAAATGTTTATTTATTTTTGAGAGGTGAGGGAGGGGCAGAGAGAGAGGGAGACACAGAATCCAAAGCAGGCTCTAGGCTCTGAGCTGTCAGCACAGAGCCTGACATCAGGCTGAGCCAAAGTTGGACATTTAACTGACTGAGCGACCCAGGTGCCCCTAAAATCTTTTTTTTAATATATGAGCCATGAACAAATAAACAAGTAACTAAATTCTGAAACAAAGGCATTTAATTTAGTTGTTCTGTGTGTTTCTCTGCTTTGTTTTCATATTGGATTAAGTCAGGTTAATACTAACCTTAAATTGAGACTTGAAAAGAAAATGACTTGAAAAGCTTTTTGTCCCCCACCCCCAAGCTTTAATGAGGAATAACTTATATGCAATACAATTCAATGAATTTTGATGACTGCATATAGTCATGTAACCATCACTGCAATTAACATATAGAACATTTCCATTTCTCTAAAACATTCTCCAAATGCCTCTTTGCAGCTGAATTCCTCCTCTGGCCCCAGCCCCAGGCAACCACCATTCTTCATTTTATTGCTCTTGTTTTGTCACCAGCCTTTTTCAGTTTCCTTTCCTGCCTCAGGGCTTTTGCACATGCTGTTCTTTCTGCAAGAAGGCCCCCTCTTATATCATATACTTCTGTTCTCCTGGCTAATGTCTGTTCACTTTTCATATTTTAGCTTAAATGTCACTTCTGCAGAGAAATTTGCTTGATCCTCTTTTATTACCATGTCCACACTAAAATATTTACAGCTCTTCTTTCTTCTCCTCCATGTCAACATGGTATACATTATGTATTATGGAGGCATGTATTTGATTACCATATGTCCCCTCACTATACTTTAAGCTCCATGAATGAAAGGAACATTATATTCATCATTATATTCTCAGTTCATTGTTCATCATCATTCATATATCGTCTATGTTCTTGGAACATAGTTGGTGGACCTCACAAAGTTCTTAAATGAGTTAATTGAACAAGTGGTTTAATCTACATAAAAATTCTGTCAAGTCTTTCATAGTGCCAGTGGAACCTCTACCTCCTTGTCACCTTCACCTGTTTATCTCAGTACTGTCTACTCTGCACCTGAGGTGTCCAACGCACATTTCACAGTGAAAAAACTCTAGGGTTCAGTTTACCTGAAACTTTTAGCAACACAATTAAAAAGAAAAATTAGGTAGCACATATGAGCCATAGGTCAATACAGAATAACCATTTTACAAAATGGTAGGAGATGGGGCAGGAAGGTAAAGGATAAGCAAAGTATGGAAGCTAGGACTGTCTTCTCCTTGATTTTGGTTGCCCGCACTATGGTTCTGGTTGCCCATTTAGACTAGAAGTCTTGAGTTTGACTGTGGAGAGGGAGGAAGAGATGGGGGAGTGTGACTCAGGATTCTGGGTGTGCTGCATATAACCACTGTTTGATGATGATGACCATGATAATGATGTTGGTGGAGAGATAGGAGCAGTACAGGTAGTGGAAGGAAAAGTTATGCTAAGTGCACGTATGCACTTGACATGTTAAAATCCCTTCTCCATTCATTACATCCATGGGTTTTACTGTCTTCCACTCCCCATAAAATGGGTGCTCTGATTTCCATTTTCATGATCCAGGTCAGAAACCCATAGAAACCAAGCTGACATTAAAATAGGGGTGAGAAGTAGTTGACCTTGGTGGATCAGGACTACCATCTCCTCAACCCTGGAACTGGATGCACAGAGGTTCCCTCTTGGGTTTATAACAGTTTGCCCTTTGGCCATGGTTGGAGAATTGGGGTCATCATGGTCATCATTGGAATAATTATGATCTAGGAGCTTTAACAGATTGCTGGAGAGAAGTATAAAAGCAAAAGTGATGTGTTTGGAGGAAGCATACCCATAAAATTGTTCCCAGGACAATAAATCAGTTCAGGGGTGACCTCAGTACTGAAACTCATATAAAGGCTTTGGTCCTGAAGGAGACTTGAGTCATTTATTTCAGATAGCTGGGCCCAGGGAGCTAATTTGGCCACACATTTCTCTGCGAGGTTAATTATGGTGTTGGTAGTTCAGACCCCTGGAACAACCATGTACCCACATTACTCCCATTTCCTTCACCTGCCCATTGAGGGTCCCTTGTCACTGAGTGGGTTATAGCCCAGAATCATCACTTTGTCAGTATGTTACAACTGTGAAGCTACTCCTTTTCTTTCCCACTTTATAGAGGATTCCTTTAGTTGCTAGCAGCTGCCTTTCCCTTGGTGACCTCACTCAAGCTTATGACTGAAAATACCATCTCTACACTGATGCCTCCCAAATTTGTATCTCTGGCCCTCTCCCATGAGTACCTCGAACTGCCTCTTTAACATCTCTATTTGGATGTCAAAGGTCATTCAAAGCCAACATCCAAAAACTCAGCTGCTGATAACTATTCCCAAACCTGTAGTCTTCCTCATCCCGGTTAATGACCACTCCATTTTCCAGCTGCTCAGACCCCAAGTCTCTTTCTCTTACACAACACATATGTTCTTTCAGCAAATCCTGACAGGTCTACCTTCAAAACATATCCAGAATCTGAACACTTGTCACCACTGCTACAAGCTTTGTCTAAGCTGCCATCATTTCTTATCTGGTTGTTATCGCTTCATAACTAAACTCCCTGCTTCTGCGCTTGTCCTCTTTAAGTGAAATTTCAATACAGCATCCAGAAGACACCTGTTAAAATATGTCAGGTCGCACCACATCTCTACTCTGCATCCTTCAATGACTTCTCATTTCAGAGTGAAAGCAATGTCCTCACGATGATGTGCATGCAAGTACTACGTGAGCTTGTCATTTCTACCTCAAGTATGGCCTCCCCTTCTACCAACATGCTTCCAGCCTGGCTCTTCCTTGTTCTTCCCTGAACTCCTGTCTTAGGAGTTTTGTTCTTGCTATTTCCACAGCCTGGAATGCTTTCCTTCGAAGTATCTCTGTGTTTTGCTCTCTCACCTTCTTTGGTATAAAATATGGAGTTATAGTTTTAGATAATGAAACTAAATGATAAAGGGCTAAATGGAGATATATATGATGAGTTTTAGATGAAGAACCATGAGTCTTTAAGAAAAGAGTATTCCAGGCAGAGGGTGCGGCAGGTGCTGAGGTCTTGAGTTAGGATGATATGTGGCTCGCTTAAAGAAGAGCAAGCTGACCATTGTGGCAAAAGGGAGAGTGGTAGGAGATGAGGTCAGATTTGGTAAGGGGCCAGATCATGAAACACTTTGAAGCACTTGGGCTTTTATGGTGAGTGAGATGGGAAGCCACTGGGGGCAGGGTGTGTTGAGCTGGTGAATGACGTGGTTTGACTTACCTTTAAAGGTAAGCCTTTAAGGGGAAGCCTTTGGCTTCCACGTGTGGAAGAATAAACCACAGGGTCAATGTTGGAAGCAGAGACCAGGCACGATAGTTGGTGGGGTTCAGAGGAGAAATTATGGTGGCTTGGATCAGAGTTTAACACTAGAAATGATAAAAGGATTCACTTGGATTCAGCCAACAGCATTTCCTAATGGATTAAATGTGAAATATGAAAGAAAAGGGGGATTCAAGGATGACTCTATATTTTACACGATGCCATTATCTCCTGCCTATAGTAGCCCCCTCACTGTTCCACCTGTATATGTTTTTGTCCCCTCCACAATCTAAGTCTTACCCTTGTCCCCTCAACAATCTGTTCTTCATACCCTAGCACAGTGATCTTTCCAACGCACAAAAGCTTCCAGTAGATTACTATTTACTTTAGGAAAAAGACAAACTCTCTTACATGGTCACATCATGGTCCTTCCTCCCTCTCTGGTCTCATCTTGCGCCTGGTCCCCCTGCTCATTCTCTGCACTCCACACATCTTGCCTTTTGTCCGTCATCTCATCATTATTCCTTCCGCAGAAAGGACTTTGTGCATGCGATTCCCTTGCCTGCAATGTCTTTCTCTCCTCTTCACTGAATTAATTCTTACTTATGCTTCATATCTTAGCTTAATCATCATTTCCTCAAGGAAACCTTCCCTGACCCCCCTGACAAGGTCAAACTCCCTTTCAGAGAACCACATTCTGCTACTTGGTAGAAAAGACCTCAGTTGCAGTTTTCCCATTTAATTTATTTTTGCCTCCTCTCTAGACTCTAAACTTCAAGGGGGAAAGGACTATATATTTTTTTTCCTCACCATTAAGCACTGCATTCCCAGCACCTGGCATTGAGCCTGGGATAGTACATTTGTTGAATGGGTGAATGAATGAATCTTTTCTGTGCTGAAATGGGGACATTTATTTTTAATGTTTCTTTAAACATTGATCCTATTTTCCTCATATTTCTTTATCCATGACCAGCTGTACTCCTTAGGCTCCCAGCTCTAGTCTGTAGAGTGGCCTGTTCCTTCATTTTTGCTATTTTGTTATAGGTCTCAGTTATGCCAAGTGTATGAGTGTGAATGGCTATGAGATACTGAGCAGAAAACTTTGGCAATAAATTTGGGTGGCTCTGGAAAGGACAGTTTTCCAGAGAGTTATCATAATTTAATCTGCACAGCAATACTGTGAGGCAAAAATACAAGAATTATACCCAGGGTGATAAAAAAAACTGAATGGGGACAACTTTATTGAGGAAATTGGTAGAATCTTCTTTGCTTCTGAGCAAAGAAAGAAAATTGTTTGATAAGAAAATTAAGGCAATCCTAACTACACTATCCAACATGGTACCACATGTAGCTGTACAGCACTTGAGATATGGCTAATTCTAATTGAGGTGTATTGAAAATTTTATATAAATATGATATTTTATGTTCTGTATTGTATATATTATATATAGTTTTTTTTTTAACATTTTACATAACACATTATATATATATATATATATATATATATATATATATAGATTTGGACGACTTAGCATGAGATATTGATTACTCATTGGGATGATATTATTTTAAATATATTGGGTCAAATAAAATGTTGAATAATGGCCTCTAACATATCAGACCCTAATTGGGGGAACTTGTAAATGTTACCTTACTTGGAAAAAGAATCTTTGTAGATATGATTAAGTTAAGGATCTTGAGATGGGGAGATTATCTTGGATCATCCAGGAGTGCCCTAAATGCAATCACGTATGTCTTTATGAGGTGAAGGTGGAGAGTTAGACATACACACAAAGAAGGTGATGTGGAGATAGAGGCAGAAATTGGAGTGATGTGGCATAAGCCAGGAACACCAGCAACCATTAGAAGCTGGAAGAGCAAAGCAGTAATTTTTCCCTAGAGTCCCCAGAGGGAGTGCAGCACTACTGACATTTTGGTTTTGACCCAGTGATACTTATTTTGGACTTCTGGCCTTCAGAACTTGAAGAGAATAAATGTGTTGTTTTAAGTCATCAAATTTGTGGTGATTTGTCATAGCAGTCACAGGAAACAAATACAGTATTAAAATTAATTTTACCTACTTCATTTTACTATTTTTTAAAAAGTGGCTATTAGTTAATTTAAAATTATGTATGTGGCTCACATTATTTTCTCTTGGACAGTGCTGCCTTAGACCATATGAAGGATAATTATAAAGATGGCAATGGACAGCTGTTCTCTAAATCTGTAGTGGACAGAATAAAAGCTAATGGGTTTAGCATGCAAAGAGGGTTTAAATATATGAAAAAGGATAAAGTACGTTTAATAGCTATTAAATATTGAAACTGGCAAACAGGGGCCCTGGAATGTCCATGCCTACCAATCTCAGAAAATCAGGTCCATAGCCATATGTCAGTCAACCTTGCTATAGTAGTGTCTGAAAGATGGGCGTGGTATCAGGAGTCTTGTAACCTTGTTTACACCTTGAATCAACTAAATTATTGAAGTTATAAGCCAAAGTGTTTTCAATGATAAAATTTAAATCCAACCATTTTTACTTCTGTCTGGAAATTTTGGCTTTCTCAGTGGTGCTGAATAAGCAGATTGAGGGTAATGTAGCCAAGAGCAAACTAAAACTAATTCGAGCCATACTGTAAAGAGTAAAAGGATTGCAGTTGACGTGGAGCTAGAGTGTGTCCAACTACTTGCAGTAGTGAGACGTCTCCATGAAGAACTTTTTGATCTCTCTGAGCCTCAGTTTTATCATCTATAGAATCGATCTAACAATATCTACCTTGCATATGGTTCTAAGGATTGGAAATAACGTATGTTAAGTACATGACACATAATAGGAACATAGTGTCAATTTTTACTTATTATTTCTATTGAGGCTTTCCACATTGATATCAGTCAATGAATAGAGGTAATAATTTCAAATGAGACTTTCTTAAGATGGCATTATATTTTCTAGTGTGGTCAGAAAAGATAACAGTATGGCCTGTAAAAGTTATAAATCAGTAGTTTCTGGATTTGTAAGAGACTCGCATTGCAGCTAGACTTGGCAAGAAGTAAAAAAAAAACCAAAAACTATGTTTTATATCTGGAATTCAAAGTTTTGCTCTTCCTGCAGCAGTCTGTGTTCTACAGGGGTGGAGGTCTCTAAGTCTGTTTAGGAAGAGGAGAAGATAGTTAATGTTTATTAGAAGCTACAATTACGGTACTTTTCTAAGTACTTTTAATGAATAGATTAATTAATTTAATCTTTATAACAACCCTATGTGGTAGATACTATTTTTATCACTTCCATTTAACAGACAAAGAAATTGAGACACAGGCTGATGAAGTACTTTGCCTAATGTAAACAGTTGTTGAAGACTAGTCTAGGCATTTGAACTCAGGCTATCTGGCTTTAATACCCTTATTCTTATAACAGTGCACTATAAATGTTGCCTTTCACAGAATATAGATCTTTTAAGACCGACCAAATCATTTGCAAGTGCTGATTGCTGATGGCTTCAGTTCATCCACATATTGATAATACATTCAGAACACATTTATTGGATACCTACTATTTGCAGCATATTGTGCAAGACGTTAAAGGAATACAAAGACAAATAAGACAGCATCTGGCTTCAAGGAGTTTGCAATGTAACAGGGAAGCTGGTTCTGTTAGCAATAAACTATGAGGCGAAGAAAATCAAAGTGACTGTGAGGCAGAGATATAAGCAACTGCTTTTGGAGAAGAGTCTCTCCCATGGGCTCCCAAGTGCCTTGTGCACACCTTTAATGCATGTATCACACTTGAATGCAATTATCTGTTCAACTCTCAGTCTTCCTCACTAGACTGTAACAATGGGGACTGTGTCTTATTCATTTTTGTTTCCTAGGCATCTACAAAATTCCCTGACATCTAACAGGTCAACAATAACTTTTTATGGAATGCATGAATAAATGGAGAAATGGGTGCAGAGGAAAAAGAGATCAAATCTGAGTGGGAGTATCCCGCAAAGCTTAACTGAAATACTGGCTTCTGAAAGGCAGCGTGTAGGATAGATGCAACAGAAGCAACAGTACAAACAGAAGCTTGAAGATGTGATTTATTGGACTTAGTGTATTGTTCAGTGACAAGAGCACAGTGGTTTGATGACCAAAGTCAAGGTTTAGGGCAGTGCTGATATAGTTTTCTAGATAATTCAGGCAAATCTCCAGACAATTTGGTATGAAGAAAAAGAGCTTGATGGGTACTTGGATTGTTCTAAATAATAAACACAATATCATTCATTGAGCACTTATTAAATATCTGATATTTCACAGATATTAGTTGATCCTCACAGCACCTCGTGTCTGCTTATTTTACAGATGAAGAGGGTCAGTGCCAAGTCAGTGACTTCCCACATAGTTGCAAGAGGTGGAGCCAGGATTTGAAACTCAAGTTCTGATTCCAGGGCCCTTGCCGTTTTATCATGTGGCCCCACTGCATGTGTATATTTGTCCAACCTATGTTGAGTATTTTATTGATCTTTCATTTCTTCTATCACTTGTTCCTAGAATTTGCATTGGTTAGTAAAGGCTCAAAAATGCTTGAGGCTGAACTTGAATCAGGGAAGCAAGATTTCTGTTTGCATCCCTTCAGCAAAGCAGGAGGCTGCAGCTCATTGGAACTCATCTTCCTATATACTCAAGTGCCTCCAGAGAATTCTGAAAGCTGGGCATGAATATGTAGACATGCGAGAAATGAGCAAGGCAGATGTTACGCTGATCTCTACTGGGCCATTTTAGATCATAGTAGCTAATATACAGCACCTTTTTTGGCTGCCAACATTTTTTTTTTGTCCCTGTTTATCAATCTCCTTTCTTCCCCCTCCCCACTGCCAGACCCCTGCATTTACATCTTTCTGTCCCCAGAAAAAGCATACTTTTGATTTTTTTTTCAGGGAAAATTAATTCAAGCCTATTCAAAAAATGAATCTAGTTGGCAGAAGAATTCATTGATTTCAAACCGATATGAAATGTGAATGCTCAGATGCCCTGCCCCCTATCCCATCACTACCTCTCCTGGGATATTTCCTTGGTAGCCTGTGCACTGTGGGTAACTTGATGGTAATTTCTTTTAGAAAGTCACAGTTGGTCAGTGCATTCTCTTTGCTTATTTGAAATCAGTGCCAGGAAGTGTCAATGTAGGGTGGCTTAGTCTTTTTATTTTTCCTTCTTGATACAGAGGGTACTACTAAGGTCATGCCAGAGGGTCAGGTTCTGATATGTAATGATGTAGTAGCCTATTCATCAGTAATGATGAAGTAGCCCATTCAAGGTATGTGTTTGGATTTGACTGGATCCATCTGGTTATCCATCCATTAATAAATAAATAAATGGTTGAAAAAACAAACAAAATCCTATTGATTGCTAACTATGTGCTAGGCATTTATAAAGCAATAGGTTTATGATGGTGAATAAGACTGATATGGTCCCTGCATTCAGGGAACCTGTGTTCAAGTGGAAAGACAAATAGTAAACGAGCAAACCACTAAACAACATCACTACAGATTGACACAGCTGCTATGACAAAATTACAAGGGAGGGAATAGAAAGTATCCCCATTAGAGAGCTGGCCAGTGAATACCCTTCTGAAGAGGTGACCACTGGGCTTAAGCTTGAAGGGAGAGAATAAATCAGCCATGAGGAAAGTTGGGGAGAAAGCATTCTAGAATAACATAGGGAAGTTCTGGTAGAGGGAATGGGGCATTTAAATAATTTAAAAGAGTCTCTGTGGTCAGAGCAGGGGGAGCAAAGGGGAGGAATGTAGTTTTTAAGGTTAGAGAGGTTAGAAGGAGGTAGAACCCATAGGCTATTGTAGGTCATAATAAGCAGTTTGCATTTTATTCTAAGAGCAATGGAATTTATTAAATGATTTAAGCGAGCAAATGACATATTTACATATGCATCCTATGTCTCAAAGCAAAATTTGATTCTGTGAAGATACAACAGGAGGGAAGGTGATTTTGTGTTCAAAATAGTTTATCTTGTAAAGATTCTAGTAACATGTTCTCAGTTGGAGATAAATGGCTGGGCCTTGTTTTGGTGAGGTCAACAGTCCAAAAAAATTGATAATGCCCTTTCCCTAGTGTGGAGCTATCAGTGGAAGACAGCTGCTCAACCACGGACTACATTGCTTTTGTATCCATGTCTTGCCATGTGACCACTTTTCACTAATAGGATGTAAATGAAAGTGATCTTTGATTTATAGGGTAGAACTTTCAAGAAATGGATGGAGTTTCTTTGTATTCTTCCCTCATCTATGGATAAATGCAGAGGACTCAGGAGCCCTAAGAAATGGTGAATCTCAAGGTAGGAGAAAGCTGCCTTGTAATTTGGAATAATAAAATACTTCTTGTCCTAAGACATGTGGGGGATTTGGGTTTTCAGGAGCTAGTATTTCCTAACTAAATCGAAATCTTATTTGATGTCCCATTTTTCTTCCAAGATAGCCAAAGTATGCATCAAGTACATAGATTTGTTGTTCAAAAGGCAGAGACTACTAGCTGTCCAACAAAAATCAGACCCCCTTTTTTAGGCACAGAGCTAGATTTTATTTCCCAGCCTCCTTTGCAGTTACATGTGAGCCAGGTTTTCCCCAATAGAATGTGGGTAGAAGTGATGTGTGCTACTTCCAGGCCTAGTCCATGAAAACCTCTCCCCTGTGATCCTCCTCCTTTTGGAGTGATTAGGCCATCCCCCACCCCCCACCCCCAGGGTGGCTCTAAAACTCACACATTGAAGATAAAAGAGCAGCCATCAGCCTGGGTTCCTGGATGACCCCTTGCAGGAGCAGCCGTTCTGTTGAGGATACCACCAAGCTAGGACAATCATAGGAATAAGAAAGTAATGATCCATGATAGACAGTGACTGGGCTGCTACTTTGGAATAGGTACTCAAAGAGGGCCTTTATGGCAAATGACAACAAGAAGCCAACTATGCAAAGAGCTAGGAGAGAAACCATCCCAGTCAGAAAAAAGTATTTATGCAAAGGCTCTATAGATTTTAAGTGTTTTAAGAGTTTTGTTGGCTAGTTTATTTATTTACTTCACACAATGTGAAAAAGCTCTCTGGCTCCTTGGGCAATGGATTGTGGTGGTGTGAGACTGGAAGCTAGTAGGCTTAGCAGAGATTGTTCTTTTGTCCAGGTGACTTGATGGTGGCTTGTAGCTGGCAGTTGTCAAGATGGAAAGACATGGACAGATTTACAACATATTTTAGAGAAGATATCAACAGAACCGGTAGCTTAGGAAGCATCAGGTGAAGGAACCTGATATGGGCATGTGCATTGTGTGGTCTACAGTACCATGCACAGTGTGGAGTATCTACATAATTTGGAATTTGGAATTCTTCTGCATGTGAGACTTAACTATTCTCTTCCATCTGTGTATTCATTCATTCAGTTATTTATATCAATATACACCCATGGGTATTTATTTTCCACTTTGGGTTATATCGTATATTACATTACTCCAGGTTTGGCTCTTGGGAACTCTTTGGGTCCTGTGTCCATTCAGTATACACCCACCCATGTAGTTGTTTTTGTTTGTTTGATTGATTTGTTGTTGTTGTTGTTGTTTGTTTTTTTGTTTGTTTGTTGTTGTTTTTTTTTTTTAGCAGTTCTTAACTTTCTGTCAGCCTCCAGGCTCATTTTCAGTATTTCCTGCCTCAGCCTTGGAATCAGCTATTTCTCCAAGGAGCCTTGGTTTCTTTTACTGAAGATTCATATTAGAAATCAACATCTGGGTTCAGGGAGTGCTTTTTGCTACTGGAGTGTCATTGGTTTTAATGCTTGCAACATCCTTTTATCTAGCTGACAGTTCTACACAGTATCCATGGGCTGGGTTCATCAAGGTGATTCTTTTGGTCTGGACTGAATTCAGCCTGTTTCAGCTGGGCTGGTTCATTTATCTATGGTCATTGGATGGGTTGTTACAAGTCTTTATGATAGACTTGACTGGAACAGCTGGTATGGCTGTGACCTCTTTCTACATGGTCTTGTATCTTTCAGCATGAACTTGTTCATATGGTGGCAGGATTCAATAGCAGCAAGAAGAAAAAATGCACAATTTTCTTGAGATCTAAGATGGAAACTCACCCAATAATGTTTATGCTACATTATGTTCACCAAAAAAAGTCAGAAGTCTGCCCAGATTCAAGGAGTAGAGCTATAGACTCCATCCTTGATAGGAGTATCTACAAACAATTGTAGCTATTTTTGCATTTTCCATATACAGGTTATATATACATGGAAAACATCCTAAGAACTAGTCTTAAAAGCAAAGAAAGAAACACGATCAGAATGGGAATAAGCCTTGAAAAGATAAAGCAGGACTTCTGCCAAGAGAGGAGTATTGTACCTATGACAAGAATAAAAATGAGATCGGCTTTTTGTTAAGATTCCCAACTTTGGGCTGAAAATGTAAAGTTACAGGTAAGAAGAAGAGAAACAAGGATAGCAGGTGGGGTCTGACTCTTCAAGATTCTTAGATCCTAAAAAGGACAGCATGCAGCCATAGCTCTGCACAAAGCACAGCCATGGTCAAAATTGCTAAAGTGAAGGAGGAAAAAGGGACAAAGAAATGATGTATCTCACTGATTCAGGAGAGGTTGAAATATTTTCACGACTTCTTTTTTGCAGAATCATCTTTTTCTTTCATTTCACTTTGAATATTTTGTGAAGTCATTCATGATCTACTTGATAATATTTATGTTACTAAGAAAGCAGTGAGAAATATAAGTAGACTGGCCACCTGCTGTCTCCCTACCTTGACATGAATTATCATTTAATATTCAGAGTGTATAACATTTGCTTAATGAATACCAGACTTGCTTCTAAACCAATGACCTGGGACCCCCAAATCCTTATTATGCCTTCCTATCCTTATTGTATTTTCATAAAGAAACTGTATTTCAAGGAGAATTTATCCTTGAGATGTCATTAAATCTACCATTATGTGATTACTCCTAAGATAGTGAATATATTATAGGCAGTTGTATCTAGTACATAGTATTCATATGGAAAACCAGTTGTGCACAGCAGTAGAAGATTTTACCGGGGGTGTTCTAAAGTTAGCATTGAGGATATGTTAAAAATTGGAGTTATAAGTACATGTATCCATTAGCCATCAGAAATCCTTAACTGCCAAAATGTTAGAGCTTTTCTTGGAAGAGACATGAACTCTTCCTTTGTGTAGAAAGTTTTCCTTCCTTTGTATAAAGTTCCCTTTGTGTGACTATACCAACCACCTGGATGTTTCAGAGCTGTTAACCATGTAGCAATAATGAACCCCTAAAAGGACAGTGTCTCTTTTCTATGAGCAGCTATTTTGGATCACTGCATACTTATTTGAAAAACTGGGTGATCAGGAATCAACCACACCAGGACCAGCCCAGAGACCCTCTAATTGTTCTATATTGCCTTAATCTTTCCTACTACTCACTTAAAAAAAAAAAAAATATATATATATATATATATATATATATATATAT
>NC_064811.1:67596332-67643362 GCF_023721935.1 Panthera uncia | reverse complement strand
CATCAACCCTCAGTTTGTTCTCAGTTTTTAAGAGTCTCTTATGCTTTAGCTCTCTCCCACTCTAACCTCCTTTTTTTTTCCCTTCCCCTCCCCCATGGGTTTCTGTTAAGTTTCTCAGGATCCACATAAGAGTGAAAACATGGTATCTGTCTTTCTCTGTATGGCTTATTTCACTTAGCATCACACTCTCCAGTTCCATCCATGTTGCTACAAAAGGCCATATTTCATTCTTTCTCATTGCCACATAGTACTCCATTGTGCATATAAACCACAATTTCTTTATCCATTCATCAGTTGATGGACATTTAGGCTCTTTCCATAATTTGGCTATTGTTGAGAGTGCTGCTATAAACATTGGGGTACAAGTGCCTCTATGCATCAGTACTCCTGTATCCCTTGGGTAAATTCCTAGCAGTGTTATTGCTGGGTCATAGGGTAGGTCTATTTTTAATTTTTTGAGGAACCTCCACACTGTTTTCCAGAGTGGCTGCACCAATTTGCATTCCCACCAACAGTGCAAGAGGGTTCCTGTTTCTCCACATCCTCTCCAGCATCTATAGTCTCCTGATTTGTTCATTTTGGCCACTCTGACTGGCGTGAGGTGATATCTGAGTGTGGTTTTGATTTGTATTTCCCTATCTGAGTGTGGTTTTGATTTGTATTTCCCTGATGAGTAGCGACGTTGAGCATCTTTTCATGTGCCTGTTGGCCATCTGGATGTCTTCTTTAGAGAAATGTCTATTCATGTTTTCTGCCCTTTTCTTGAAACAACCAAATTTTTGAATAAATAATTTTGGAGGGGAAAAAGAAATAGAAATTTACATTGTTAGATTTCTGGCTTATCCTGACATTGAACAGTATGGACTTAACTCTATTGTCTACCCAAACCTACTAAATGATAGCTGAAAAATGAATTAGAGGAGATGAGAAAACGAGAGCTGAAAACAAAATTTTGAAAGATGGAAAATCAGTGGGCACGTGAAAATTAAATTATTTTGCTCAGTTCTTTTGTTCAGTTATATGTTTTAGCTTCACTGACTGTAAGTCAACAGACTAGAAAACGATTATGATTTCCTTAGAAACCCCTCAAAATCTGCAATATTTCTCATATAATAAATGGGAAAATTGAACTACAAACAGATTAAGGATTTATAATTACAGAATGTCAAAGTACTTAAGTCTTATTACCATTACAAAAATTATAATTTTGACTATTTTTAATGTAGACATTGAGAAGGTATAGACATGGTTATAACCAGGGTTCAAATTTAGGTATCAGAGGCAGTAAAGAGAATACCAGGGGAAGTTATGGTGTGGTTGAGAGGTTAAGCTTGGTGTATGTAGTTGCACTGAATATTGATTCAATATTAAGAACTTTTTAACAGTTGGAGATTTCCAAAAACAGAGTGGCTGTCTTCTGGGATAATGAGTATCTAGTCACTGGATTTAGTAGAGGGTATTTTGATCAATGAGAAGCAGGACTATGTGTCCTTTTCATATCTGTTGTATAATTCTAATAGAAGTGGCAAAACAAATACTTGAACTTAGAGTTTCTAATTCCTCTTGCAGAGCATTTCTCTTATATCATCCTATCTCTTACTTGACCATGTGATTCAGTTTAGAGTCTTAAGTATTGTGGTGTAGAACACTTTCTGCCAGCCTTCTGTACATGACTCATGGTGTAGTACTCCTGATTGTATACTCCCACACCTGTTTTTCTTCTTCCACTCATTTCCCATCTCAGTAACCAGGGAAAAGGCTTAAGAGACCTCCTTGATTCTTCCATTGCCTCATTCCAACATCAGTTCATAAGCAAATCCAATTTTTATTACCTCAAAATTAGTCTCATGTCCATTTACTTCATTTCATTTCTATTCAAACTGCCATCAGGTCTTGCCAGAATTACTGAAATAGACTAACAGTCTACCAGGACTCCTTATTTCAACTCTTCTCCCATATAGTCCACCTCCATGTAGAAGTAAGGGTGACCTATTAGAAAAATATATATGATCATCCCTTCCAACTTGTGGGTTCCAATTAATCTTACAGTAAAAATCCAACTTAAAAGCTTCTGCATGAACTGGCTCTTCCCTTCCTCATCAGCCTCCTCCCAAGTTGCTCTCCTCCTTGACCACTCTGCTTTAGCCACACTGGCCTCCTTTCAGTTCTTCTAATCCTAGCCTATCTCTTGGCCATTGCACTTACTCTTCCCTCTATGTCTAGAGCATTCACTGCTCCCCCGTCCTTCCAGCATCCCCATCTTTTTGTTTGACTTACTCATTCTCATCCCTTAGGTCTCAGCTCACTATAGACTTAGTGAAGTTCCCTTTTTTACTCATAGATTTTTTTCCCTATAGGGATGCACATAATATCTGTCCAGTGGAACAGATAACCCCAGATAGTGATGGCCTATTGAACATTAGCCGCTTTTATATCTAATTCAGCAATCATGCTAAAATTTCTTTGCAAAAGTGCCATAAATGTCCTAGATCTTTTCTCCAAATTCAGTGAGATAGTATTGATATCTTCTGAGAGGCCTTCTCTGATCACCTATCTATCATAACCTCTCTCAGTCACTGTTGTTCACCATTTTATTTCCTTCATAAGGAAATGTATGTGCATATTTGTTAATTTGCTTGTCCATTTATTTGACTAATTTTTTCTATTTTAACCACTTGAATGTGAACTTTAAGAAAACAATGATTTTGTGTATCTTGTTTAATTCTAGATTTAGTAAGGTGCCTGGCATGTAATAAGCACAATATGCACATATATGTCATTTATGTTTACTCACAGGTCATTTCACAAACCTAATTTCATACTCCACTCCTGGCTTTTAACTCTCTATTGTGACATATTCTAAAGCATTCTCTACTGTCTTCTAAAAGATAAGGCTTTACCAAATGCAGCCTGGAATGATTTTAGGTTCATTGGGGCTGAGTAAGAGAATAGAGAACAAGAGATAAAGGAAAAGCACTTGGCTGGTAATAACCATACATCTAAAATGTTAGTCATTTTGAAGATGTCAGATGCATAAGAGTCTCCCCATCTGTATTTTATTTTCAGTATTCTTTGTAACCTGATTAATTTCACCCTCCTTGCTTAATTTTCATCATTATCATTACTTGTCGTCTTTGGACAGAGAATGGTATCAGCACAGCAGTTTGTACAAGCTGCTGTCTACTGTCAAATTCGTTAATGTTCTTATTACAGGCATATAAAAACTTTGTCCTCTGCTGAGCTATCTATCTGTCAACATGTCACCCAGAACGAAGTGACAAAGTCTTCATTCTTGTTTTGCAACTTGAAAAGCCATTTAATATTGAATAATTCACTCAGCCTGTATGCTTTGTTTAAAACCTTATTCTTTCACTCTATTTTTTTCATGTAACCCCTTTTGTGCCTCTAGATATTTGGAAATCTCAGTGTGTTCTCCAAAGATGAGATTGAGAGAGAATGAATGCCAATCAATCCTTCCCTTGATTTGCTTAAGCATCCCCCTGGAGATTTTGATTTACTAATAATTTTCGTAATTATACATAGATAATGCAAATGCAAACTTCAGTCCAGTCCCTGTGCAAATAATTTAACACTGCATTTTACTGGCTTACTATTTAATAAAGTTTCACTGTATTTTTATAGGCAGACTTGGGAGAAATAAACATTCTAAACATCAGCCTTCACAATTCTTTAACTTTTTAAAAAAAGAAATGCCTCTCATATGTGAGCAACCGCCTGATGCAAGGAAATCTTGAGACCTTTAATCTTGTTAAGGAGTGAGTTATTTTATTTTGTTGGAATTTTTAGGTTGTTGAGGGCCAGTTTATTTGTGCTAGCTTTAATATTTTAATGTTGAATATAATAATAAATTACAAAACATTAATTTTTGTAAAATAAAGTATAATTAATATAAACTGATCTTTATTTGTGATTGCAATCATTATTAACATTAATTATTTAAAATTTTTTTTTAATATTTATTTATTTTTGAGAGAGAGAGAGTGGGTGTATGTGTATGTGAGCAGGGGAGGGGCAGGAAAAGAGCAAGACACAGAACCCGAAGCAGGTTCCAGGCTCTGAGCTGTCAGCGCAGAGGCCAATGCGCGGCTCAAACTCTTGAGCTGTGAGATCGTGACCTGAGCTGACGTCTGACACTTAACTGACTGAGCCACCCAGGCGCCCCTAACATTAATTCTTAAATGTTTTTATTATGCAATAATGCTCTCAGGAACTACTGAGGAATTTAGGGCTGTTCGCCTTAACATTAAATGGGTGTCAGGGTGTTTTTGAGTTTCTTTGCCTTTTGTAATTTCTTTGCATTCATTTTGGTTAAGTTGGATCCTTCATTGGTATCTTTATGACTTTTAGTAACTTTCTCCTTCCCCTTATTATTTAGCTGCTTCTATCTTGTAGGGGTTTAGATACTTGTTAGGAGTCAAACTAAATGTACAGAGGTAGTTGAGGCAGAGCTCCAGAACCTTAATTAAAATGTTAGTGCATAGGGGCGCCTGGGTGGCTCAGTCGGTTAAGCGTCTGACTTCAGCTCAGGTCATGATCCTGTGGTCCGTGAGTTCGAGCCCCACGTCGGGCTCTGGGCTGATGGCTCAGAGCCTGGAGCCTGCTTCTGATTCTGTGTCTCCCTCTCTCTCTGCCCCTCCCCCATTCATGCTCTGTCTCTCTCTGTCTCAAAAATAAATAAACAGTAAAAAAATTTTTTAAATGTTAGTGCATAAACTCTGGTACGGTGATTGTAAGAATAAGGGAAATCTAAATGCGAAATGCTCAGCCCATCAGGGGTGCTCAATAACTGTAGGGTTCTTCTCTTCTCACCCCATCTCTGTTCCCTTGACTTCTTTGCATCAAGTTGAGATCTCTCCTACCTTGAGCTCTTAGTCTGGTCACTGATCAAAACAGAGAGGCTCTTTCCTCAGAGGTGGTAAGAATTATCTCCATCAAATGGGCATCAGAATATGTTGACAATATGTCAACCTTGAAGTATGATGTGTTTGAAGTCAGGGAGATGTAGCGTGTTATGTATGGAAAGCCAAAGGAGTACTTGGATCAGAGTTCACAATGATGAGGTGTGTGTGTGTGTGTGTGTGTGTGTGTGTGTGTGTGTCTGCACATGCGTGTCTTGGGGCATGACTCTTGACCTGAATCCTAAAGAATGAGTAGGAGGTATCTAGGAAAAGAGAACTGGAAGAAATAGGCTTAAGAATTGAACACATGATCTTTTTGAACACATGTGTTCTCAAATTGAACACATGATCTTTCAATACACTTTGTATTTTGTTTGTTTAGGTCATGGTATTGCCTTTTAATTTTTCTTTTCTTGTGTTTTACCTTTGCTTATTTTATTTTAGTAGTATTCCTTCAGAAAGTTCTAAACTTTCTTAGTTCTGCAGAAGAAAATTAAATTAAAAATAAAGGAGATTAATCCACCTTCAGGCTACACACTGATAATTTATGGTATAGTGGTGCTAGAGTGCAACCCAAGAGAGGCTCCAATCTGTGAAGTGGGGGAAAAACCCATTTTACAGGACTTATTGTAAGGGTTGGAGGAGTTGATATTTGTAAATATTTGTCTAGCACTCAAAAAATAAGAGCAGTAAAAATTATTAGATGTTTTTATTATTGTAATTAATATGATCTTATAAAAAACAGCTTCTGTATGTAAAGAACATAGCCTAGTGCCTAACACATAACAAAAACTGATTGTCTTCCTCCTCTTTCCCTTTCTTCACTTTCTCTTCCACTTTCTCATTATTATCATCCCTTTTCAAATGGATATTGTCAGCCAGTATCTTGTCCCTTTTCTCCTAAAATAACCAAAACATGGCTCAACATTATAGCTTAATGCTGAATTGCTCTCTGATTCTTTGCTGAGTTTCTCTCTTATCTGACTAACTATGAGTTACTTGAGGAGAGGAACCATGCTTAGTACCTATAGTAAAGTGCTGAGTATGTATCAGATACTCTGTAAATATTTGTTGAATGGATTATCAAATAGTTGGTAGTAATCAAATACTCTTAATTGTTTACAAATGGGAAAGTAACCTGTCACTGATGAAAGTCTTTTAATTTTTTATGTGCTGAGTATTCATCCAAGAGTTAAGAATGTTTCAGGACCTGCTGGAAGATTTCCAGGTTGATAGCTTTAGTTTTTATCTACACCTGATAGAAACATTGGTCCTATCTTTAAAATGTAGTGTTTTTATCATTCTTAGTATTTTTCTTTAAAACATAGATATTTACCTTCTTCACTCTAGTCTTTCATTATGTACTCAGAAAATAAGGTTTTTGGAAACACTGTAATTTTACCGGTAGTGTACATGTTTCAATGAGTTCTTATTTTATTTTGTGGTTTGGTAATTAAGTCAGCATCAATCATTCCTATTTCTGATTTCCATATGAAAAGCAGAATGTATGATTGACATGGAAAACCTACAGAGTTAGGAGCTGAATGTTTCCTTGTTCTTATCCTTGTTTTTTACTAGAGTTTTGAAACTCAGTCTTGTGCTTTACATTTTCATTATTTCCAGGTAATCATTCTGATTCAACTTGGTTTGGTAGTTGGTCTTCCATTCCACCAGCTTCTGTGTATTGGTAGGATGGGAATGATTCCTTCCAGGTGTTTCATGCATCATATCCCTCAGATCTTGCTCAACGATTGCCCATATATTGCCCAGTGTAATTACCCAGGTGCAGTCTTTGTTTCTTCTCATCCTGATCCTAATCACCCTTGTTGGTTTTGTGGCTGTTAGTGTGGACTTCGTGGTGTCTTTTATTCTTAAAATCTTCTCTGGTGGACCTATTTAGACTCTTCTCTCTGTTTTGGTCTTGGATTCCTTTATGTCTCCCACTTGGCTCTTGACGCTGTGCAATTTTGATTGCCTGCAACTTTATTTTTTTTTTATTTTATTTTTTTTAAATGTTTTTATTTATTTTTGAGACAGAGAGAGACAGAGCATGAGCAGGGAAGGGGCAGAGAGAGAGGGAGACACAGAATCGGAAACAGGCTCCAGGCTCCGAGCCATCAGCCCAGAGCCTGACGCGGGGCTCGAACTCACGGACCGCGAGATCGTGACCTGATTGCCTGCAACTTTAGGTGAAAGATACACTTGCTCGGTGCTGCTCAGAGAAGCCCACTAGCATAGTCTACCACTGATTATCTTCTCCTTTTCCCATCAGAGGAGGATTTAGAATGTATGTTATTCTTCTTAGTGAGTTTCTTTGCAGTTAAGTGGTCATTACCATTTCTTAACTAGTCATAATCCCTTGAGACATAGCTGAAAAATTTATTATAATTTCTTTTCTAATTTTTTTTCTTTTGTATACAAGCTAAAAATTATGTCCACATATACAAATAACTTAAATGGTTCAATGAATTAATAAAATCAGATAAATCAGTAAAAAGATAACCATACTTGTTCTATGAAATTAAAGTGATAAAACAATTGGTGCCTTACTGATTAAAAAAAAAGCTTTCAGTTAGCTGTATCTGAAGTCTAATCATGTGGTCAGATAGTAATAAGCATATATAAATGAGCTCATAATTTAATAATACAACTTTCCCAGGGATATCTTACCAATCCCTGATTGAGATAAGTTTAGTATTCACATGTTTTATATTGGTTTTTAATTTTGATAGGGGAGAGCTTAATACTTCCATGGAATTTATTGCAGCATGCAAAATGATAAGTAGTTCAAATATATGGTGGCATTTTCTATAATAATATTTATATCGACAAAAATCAACTTCACAGTTGAAAGGCTGTGAAGACATTTAAGAACTACAAAGCTATATTCTAAGACTTTTTTCCAATAACATTACAACACAGTTTTTTTGTACTTATTGAAATAACATTGTGTCTTTTATATATAGATTATGGACAGACAGATAATAGGATTTTTTCCATATTTGGGCTAATTCAAATCAGATAGTAATTTCAGAAGCCAGCATTTTGTAACTCACTTAACCTATCCAAGGAAAACATAAACTATGTGCTAATGCAGATGTTTGAACGGGAAAATGTTGTATTTTTTTCTGAGTGAGAAGGAGAAAGTGACATCCATTGAGATTTAAATGATAGTATGTGACAGTAGATACTATAATTAAAAGTCATTATGGGCTTCTTAGTAACAAATTATCATCGACAGACACTCTTAGGAAAACATTAACAAAACAGTATTTGGATGAGTGACTCACTCATGGGGTGAAGGACTGCGGAGAGGCTTGGTAACAGGAGGTACAGCCCCTTACTCCGAAAGCTAGGAAAAACAGCTTAAAATAGTTGGTTCGGACATAGGTGGCAGGCATCTTTTATTAAAGGAAATCAAATGATGTCTTTTGAACCCTAGAGTTAGAAGTACTTTCATTTTACTTTTTAGCTTAGGAATTTGTAAACTATACTCAAATTCACTTTGCTTTTACTGTCTTTGAATTCATACAAAATACTTGAGAAGTATTTAGGAGTATGGTCAATGGTGGACTAGTCTTATAGCTGTAAATTGAAATGAGATGCAAGAGCCAACATAACTAATTGAAAAAATAAAAATTTTAGTCAAACAGTACCCTTGAGTGGCTACAGTTTTGGAGATGTAGTAAGGTAGTCTTAAGGTATCAATTAACTAAATACCAAATTCCATCAGGCATAATTTGACAGGTTTTTTTGTGTTTTGTTTGTTTTTTTTTTTTTTGGAACTGGTCTCCTTTCTTTGAGTCTGGAGGGAGTTGACTAAAAGAAGAAAACTTTGCTTGAGTGTAGTGCTGAGGACATGCCTTTGAGATTGTCTTGGTATCAATGCATTTTATTGATTTCCATTCTTATTATGGTTGTCATTGGAGTATTATTGCTTTATTATCTTGTATTAATACAAATATTCATCATTGATGAGAAAGAAGTGCTTAAATGTGTCACTCTTAGACTATTCATAAAGATATAACTTATCGCCTTGTCCACCAGATGCCTAAGTATTGTTTGTGAAACCACATATCTTGGCAGTGGTTGAAGTATGACTATTTTTTCTTGGACATTCCCTAGTTTCTTCATCTGCCAAAATTCTTCTGCCAAGGGAACAGTATGATAATCAATCTTTTTGCCAGTAAGTTTTGGTTGCTATAGTTCCATACAGTTTCCTAAGACTTACTGTTTAAGTACTGTATACCTATCTATTATTTAATGACAACAACAATTATTATTGATTCTGGTTATCTGATATAAGAAAGAGAGCCTAAGGTGAATAACCCTTTTTGTTATCTTGGCTTCTTATTCTTAACCATTTTTTGCCTCAGAGACCACTTGGACCATTTGGACGAAATCCGGAATTCCCTCATAGAAAAATATACACATGTTCACATATGTGGAATTTGAAAAATAGTTTCCAAAAGTTGGTAGACCATTGTAAATCCAATCATGGCTCAATGGATGTCAGTTTAAAAACTCCTGCTCAGCAGATTTGAGGCTCTTTTTATATCCCCCTCTGCACTCATCATTCCAAGTTCACAACTTTTTCCTTTAAGTTCCTGTGAATTTTCTGCAGGAGAGTGCTCAGCCCATGTGTAGGGCAGGTCAGATGCCTGGATTTTAACACCCTAGAACACTTCTCAACCAATGGTGAATGAATGTTGATGGATAAATACCCCAGTTTCCTTACACATCAGGTAGGACAACTTAGAAGCATTTTCTACACCATCTTCCAGAGGTCCCTAGCAGCAAGGGATCCCATCTGAGCACAGCTGTGACTTACTCACTGACATACTTATATTGACTTTCTTCCTTCTCTATTCTACTTTTCCTCCTCCCAAAGTGTTGTTTCCTGGGATGAGCTCCCAAATAATCTACTTGCAATCAAATCCTAATCCAGGGTCTGCTTTGGGGAGAAACAAACTCTTCCAGTTTTTACTACCATTACAGTAAACCCCCCAAAACTTAGTGGCATAAAGAATTGATTATTTTGGTTAGGAATTCAAATAGGGCACAATGGGGTTGGCTTGTCTCCACTCTATAATGTCTGGGACCTCAGGTGGCAATACTCAAAGGCTGAAGATGGCAGCTACTGTCCGAAATCACCTGAAAGCTCCTCATGCACAAATCTGAAGCCTGGGTTGAAATAACTCAATTGCTGAGCTCAGCTGAAAGTAGGGACCTGGGATCCCACAGGTAGCCTCTGCAGCATGGAAGTCTCAAGGTGGTGACTCTTCTTATATGTTTGCTGGCTTCCTCCAAAGTGTTTCCCAAAAGAATCAGGTAGAAACTATATGGTTCTTTTGGACCTAACCTTTGCACTTGTGTAGGATCACTTTTGTTACATTCTTTTGGTTATAAGCCAGTTACTAAATTGGCTCAGATTTGATGGGAAGCGTGTCAGAAAACTTGCAGACATATTTTAAAACTTCCACACAAACTAAGAGAGAATTATTGCAAATAGGAGGATTTGGTTCCTAACAAAGAGCAGTCTCCTTGATAAAGCTTTTGTAAAAGATATGAAAAACTAGATTTATAAGTTTTGTTATTTTATCATTCTGCCAGGTTGATGATTTTTATTTGCAGAGGTGTAGCTATAAATCAGCTGAGGAGTGACATATCAAATTCATTTTTGTTAATTTAATCTAATTTGGAATGCACTGAGAGGGTGTATTATTTAAATAAATATTTCAGTAAATTATTTTTTAATGGGAATAATAGAGTGAGTTTACTTATATGGATTTTCTTGAAGCTAATCATACATGTAATTGCATTTTTGAACATCAGTTACAACTTGGTACTTTAATATATTTTAGTCTGGTCATGAATTCTAAGTTTAAATTAGAGAAAACAAGAAGGAAATATGAGACATTATTTTATGATGGATAAGAGATAACATACAGAGGTCTGTGTGTATTCAGCAGTTGTAAGTTCATGTCAACAGAAGCTTAGAGAATTGCTTCCACTCTTGATAGGGAAATAACAGGACAAATCATAATATCTTATAGTATCTGAGATGAAATAGGATCTAGAAGTTCTTTTAGTTCAAACTTTTAACTTTTTAGATGTCTTGAGAGATTATGTTTGTACACTTCGAATATACATAATCTAGGTACAGAAATTTTGCACAGTTTCCTTGTCTATAATGATCAAAATAGCTAGATAAAGTAAAATTATAGAAAGAGTAAAATGATCGGTGGTTGTCAAGGGTTCAGTGGGAGGAGTAAAGGATGAATAATGAAACACGGGATTTTTAGGACAGTGAAATTATTCTGTATAATAGTGTAGTTGTGAATATGAGATGTCACACATCTGTCAAAATCATAAAAGTATATAGCGCAAAGAATGAGCTGTAATGTGTACTACTATGAACTGAATTGTGTCTTCCCACCTCAAATTCATATGTTGAGGCCCAAGCCACCAATGTGATCACAAGGGTGGGCTATATTCCAATAGGATTGGTAACATTATAAGAAGAGGAAAAGGGAGATATCTCTCTGTGCACACACCAAAGAGAATCACATGAGGACACAGCAAGTTGATGATGGCCATTTGCAAGATAGGAAGAGAGCTCTTACCAGAACCTGAACTCTGCAAGAAGCTTGATCTTTGACCGTCCACTGTACAAAACTGTGAGAAAATAAATTTCTGTTATTTGAGCCATGCAGTCTGTGGTATTTTGTTATGGCAGCCCAAGCAGATCAATACAAGATTTGGTACCAAGAAGTGGGCTACTTCTATAAAAAATAACTAAAAATATGGAGGCAGCATTGAAACTGGGTAATGGGTGGAGACTGGAGGAGTTTTGAGGTGCATACTAAAAAAAGCATAGATTAGCTCACGAAGGGAATATTGGTAGAAATATGGAAGTTAAGTGGTGAGAACTTAGAAAGAAGATGAGAGTTAAAGAGAAAACCTGTATGGTCTTAGGGAATACATCTATCATCACGAACAGAAAGTTCTCAGGAATATGAATGTTAAAGGCCACTCTGGTGGAATGAGGAACATATCATTGGAAACTGGAGGAAAGGTAGTATTTGTTATAAAATGGCAAAGAATTTTTTTGAGTTGTGTTGGTGTTTTAGTATTTAGTGCAGGTGATTTCTAAGCAAAGTGTTGAAGGAGTGACTTGGTTTCTTCTTATTACTTACAGAAAATTTGAGAAGAGAGAGATAAATTGAAGGAATTGTTAAGCAAAAAAACCAGAATTGAGGGATCTGGAAAATGCTCAGCCTATGTCTATTGCAAAAAATGAAGGGCACCTGGGTGGCTCAGTTGTTGAGTGTCCGACTTTGGCTCAGGTCATGATCTCATGGTTCGTGAGTACGAGCCCCATGTCGGGGTGTGTGCAGATAGCTCAGAGCCTGGAGCTTACTTCGGATTCTGTGTCTCCCTCTCTCTCTGTCTTCCCCTACTCGTTCTCTGTCTCTCTCTCAAACATAAATAAACATTAAAAAATTTTAGTGAGAAAATATACTCTGAAGAGAACACTGAAGGTATGGCTGGACAACCATTTGATAAGGGGATTACTATAAGTGTGAACCACAGATCTAATCAGACATCTCCACAGAAGCCAGGAATAAAGAAGGGATTATACCAACAAACACTGCCAGTTTGGACCAAAGGGAACAGGATGGAAATAGAACTATTCAGCTGCATTATTCTTCGAGAAAAGGGAAGACTGAACCCAAAGGTGATTCAGAGATCATCAGGGCTGCCTCCTTGGTCAAAAGGTGGGGCAACCACTGCCTTGAGCCTTGGGAATAGCTTTTTAAAGTCATTTAGAAGGTTAGGGGAGCTCAGGAAAGAATGCAGACCCTGACAAGAACATCTAACTATGTTACAGATGTATGATACAAACTCACTGAAGGGGAGTTCTCACTGGGGAAAAGGGGCTGAACTAAGTATCTTTGGAGAAAAGTGATGTATGTAAGACTGAAGACAAAGAGATAGTATATAACACTATACTGAAGTTGATGAAGTTGTTTCTCAAAGGAGTTCAGATTAGCAATTCTGATACTGCTATCCATGTATACTGGATTAAGAAAATTGATGGCAGGGTCAAGTTTCTCACTGTTGGAGTAGGAGTTTGCACATAAACAAGAAGATGTGAGAAGGATCCATGTGGAAGTGGATTAGAGCTGAAAATACCAGTTCAATATGTGTTTCACTTAATATAGCTACAGATGGTTACATATAGAAAGACTTATGCATTTATGTATATACATGGGTTAGTATAAGAACATATATTTTTGCTCTGTCAGATGAGATGGCCTAAAGGAAATGACATTATAGGAGCAAGGACCACACTTAGCACCCAGATCTTGGTTTGTAATACTATTCTCTGATAAAAGGGGTAAAGGTTTCTTGGGGGAAATGACTGATTCTAGGATTGCAGCAAGAGATATAAAAGGTGAGCCTAGAGCATCTTGTAGTGTGAGAAAATAAGGAAATGTTCAAAAGAATAAAAAAGAAAGAAGGAAGGAAAGAAAGCAGGAAAGAAAGACCCCACACATTGATCAGAAACCAACTGAAAGAATACCCAAGGGCCAAATCTGGAACAATTTGAGCAACAAAATAAATAATGTAGCATTGGATTACACTTCATTATATAATATTATATACTTCAGGTTATATGAAGTATATACTTTATATATATAAAGTGTATATGTGTGTATATATTGAAGTATAAATGAAATATCAATGTGTTTATGCTGATATAAATAAATGATTTGATAAATTAATAAATAAAGAAGAGAAAAATCTCTGAAGGATGAAGAAGGATTCAAAATAAACTAAAGATACTCAACCCTCATGAAGGGGGAGCAAAACTCCCCACTCCTTGAGTTTAGGCTGTACATAGTGACTTACTTCCAAAAGTATATACTATGAAAAGTCAGGGAAAGAGTAACTTTACAGTGGAGAAATCTGACAAACACACCCTTAACCAGGTGACCAAGGCTAGCATCAGTAACTATAAATCATGTTGATAGCATGTACCCTTGATATAATATGAGAATGGCACTTTATCTCTGTGGTTTTCCTTTGAATAACCCATAACTCCAGATTTTATTAAGACCTCTGATTTTATCGAGATATAATTGATATGTAACACTGTATCGGTTTAAGCTATATAATGTAATGATTATATTTATAATATAATCTGGAGTTATATAAGTGTGTGTGTGTGTGTGTGTGTGTGTGTGTGTGTGTAGTGAGTGATTACTACAGTAAGTTTAGTTAACATTTATCACCTCATATAGTTACAAATATCTTTTTATTGGGGTGAGAACTTTATGATCTCCTTAAACTCCCATAACTCCAGTCTTATCACAAGGCAAACATGAGGCAATTCCAATAGTGAGGCATCCTACAAAATACATGACTGGTATTCTTCAAAAATGCCAAATCATCAAAAACAAGGAAAATCCTGAGAAACTATCACAGATGAGAGGAGCCTAAGGAGGGCATGATGACTAAATGTAATGTGGTATCCTGAATGGGCTCCTAGAACACACACAAAAAAGGACATTAGGTAAAAACTAAGTAAACTATGGACTTTAATTAATAATATACCAATATTGGCTCACTAACTATAACAAATATATCAGAAGGGAACCAGATAATTGATGGATTTATTTTTCATTTTGGACATTCTAGACAGACTTCATATTAAGCTAAAAAATCTGATGAAACCTGGAATGTTTAGTCAAATTTCATGTTTCCTAAATTATGTGGTGATGAAGATATTTGCAAATATTTAGATGAGTAAGTTTTTCTATTTTAATCAGCTTTTTGGCAAGGCAGAGTCATAGCTTGTGTATACTGTAGGGATTGTGCCTTTTCTATTATACCTTTGTGTTCTCTTTTCCTTTTCTGGCATCCACAGAATTCTTTTATTAGCCCAAATTCTAAGGCCTTCCTCTAGTTGAGCCTCTGAAAATATTCTCAAATTTCAGTTCTGGCTAATCCAGACTGGGACAGATGCTCTCATTGGATAGGATGAATCAGGGTTGGGCACAGATCCTGCAGTGCCCTTTCTTTCTGCCAGGAGATCAACAGAGAATCTCTGAACTCTCATTTGCTACACTCAGAACTGAAACCTTGTGATACTATTAACACCTTAAAAATGGTGTAACCTGGGAAGAAAACAAACAACCAAAACTAACTAATGATAGCTTGAGGGAAAACTAAAGGGGAAATGTGTTTTTTTTTTATACTTGTTTCCATTCAGGCGGGAGAGATGCTGGGCAAGTCTACTTACATTCTCTGTTCCTCAGGCTACACATCTGTGAAGTAGAGTCACCCATAAATATCAGAGGTAATATTGTGAAATAATGTGTCAGCAGCTACATTATAGGATAACACTTATGAGCTAGTATTTACAAGAAAATGAACTAATTTAAGATAGTGTGGGTGAAAATATTGAGAAATGCCTGTAGTTTTGAAAGAGAAAAACAGTATGTATTTTGTTAGGAGTCCTCTGATTATATGATTGATAGCAATACAGACATTCCCCATCCGAAAGGAGACCTGCTGGACCTGATGACATTCTGTTAGGTTCCTTGGACAGGATTTGACAGTTTTGCAACGTTAAAATATGCTCATTTGCATCTTCCTTAGGAACATCTGGAGAGGGAAAAAAAGTGGCTTTGGAAAGCTGTTCAACTCGCAAAACACTGAGGCTGAGCAAACATTCCAGCTTTCCCTCGCTGGCCATCACTCACACCCAATGTATTTATTCTTTTTCTCCGACAAGAGAGCAACATTTGGAATAGCTCAAGCTGCTGAGTTAATCATCGAGACGCCGTGGGGATGTTTTAAGCCATGGGCCTACTCTCCTCGTATGATTTGGAATCAACACAACCACCAGGCTGAGTAAGGCAAAAACTGTGGCTGGTCCAATGCTGAGGAATCAAATTTGCTACCTTTCAAATGTCCCATCTCTGTTTAAAGCATCAATGCCAATGGCAGGAACTTGCCAGTATTTCAATGAGTCATTGGATTTAATTCAGCATTGACCCCAAAAGATTTTGGGGTGCATGCTTTTCCTCTTTTATTATGAAATTCTATTCTTTTACCATCTACATTGGGACTCAGAAGCTGGATTTTATCTTGTCATTCTTGAGTAGTGGTAGAACCTTCTGAAGTCATTCTCTATATGCGCCACTCCATCCCTCTTTCTCAATACCTACCTCAGTGCTCTAAAACCAGTAACACTTTAGTACCAAAGAACTATTACCTCCCACCCCCTTCTTTTTGTTCCTGGGTGAAGCCAGGCTTTGAGGTCTGATATTCTAATGGTTTCTTACCTTGTTTTTAGTAGACAAATGTATATCTTTGCTTTGCTCCATGGCAGCAGTTATTTAGAACTTAGTACATATTTATATTCAGCTAGGAAGTAAAATTCAAATATAAGGCATGAATGAGTAGGCAGATAAAATGTTGCCCAGAATATGACTTCAAAGTCCTGAAATACCATCTATCTGGGGAACATCAGTAAGATGCTGATTGCCCTAAGTTGGCTTGTGAGTTATTGGAACTCTACCAAGAAGTTAAGAAATACATTGAAATCAAGATATGTCCAGGAAAAAATACTCCACATGCTGTGCTTGAAGGGTATGTAAATATAACCCCTTCCATTTTAGCTTGTAAAGCAGAATAATAATAATAATAATAATAATAATAATAATGTCAACAAGAATAATGATAGGGGCCTATGGCTTAGGAAAACTGCCATTTATCATAGTGAAGCCAATGGAGAAGTATTCGTGGAAATTGATACCAAAATTTTAAAAATTCTCTATAGACTGCCCACAGCATAGCTGAAGCCAGAGTTTTGGGGGCTTTAGTTATCCAGGTAGTTGCTTTGGGCTTTCACTCTATTTCATAAGGACCAAAGAGTCAATGTGTATTTCCACCAACAGGTGATGGTCAGGAAAACCAAGATACCTGGAGCGCCAACTGGAAAAAGATAATTTCTACCGTTTCTTTCCAGGTAACAATGATATGGCTAAGAGTTCTTTGAAGTGCTTTAAGAAAATCTCAAAAAGCATTTTTTTTTCATATTTCTCTGATGCTTTATCTTAAATTTCCCCAGTTGAAGCACTGTTGTTTAATACACAGGAATTAATTAAGGCATTAGAACAAATAATGCCCTTGCCAGTTTTTTGCTGTTAAACAATGGTTTCCTTGTTTTGGTTCATCTCAGTTAACTGAAAAGGTCCTCACCTAATCATGTCCTCTTGTCATTGAAAGGCAGGAAAAGAACTAACACAGCAGAGAAGACTATTTTCAAAATCAATCCTTCATATTTAAAAGAGAGATCCATCCTCTCCAGGAGGTGCAAACACAGTCATTAGAACCGAGACCTCCGTCTTCTCAAGTGCCCTTCCATTTTTTCATACTGAGAGGAGCTTTCAGGTGCCTGCTGGGCTAACTAAAATAGATGGCTTTTTTCCTTTAATGGGGCTCAGTTTGATTTTCTGTCATTGTGGTCAATGACACAAGACCTGTTCCACTGTCTGAATGCTAGAAGAACATCATTTTCCCTCCCATCATTTGAGCTGCATTATTTCCACTCACCTGTCAGCTCAATGTCCTTTTTTGGGGGTATTCTTTGATTCCAGCCCTAACATTTCACAGTTTCCCAAGAATGTAATGTAAATGGGATCCACGGGTTAAAGGTACCTCTCACTTCTGAAATTCTTCTAGGCTGTAAAGGAAAGCAGTGAGTCTTTGAGCCATCTTTTCTGCTTTATATTTGATCTCTGAAGCAAAGCAGCAACATCATTCTCCTTCAATTTCCTTCCATTGCAATTTGCACAAGGCCTATCTGTAAAATGGTATAAGGGACCCTCCATGTTACATTAAATATTGGAATTGGTTGTTTATTCTTCCATCTCAAGAGGAAACCTCTGCTTGAACCCCAGATCTCAGGCAGAACACAATCATCATAAAAACAATCCTTAAAATATCCTTGGTACCAGGGGCACTGGGTGACTCAGTTAAGTGTCCGACTTCGGCTCAGGTCATGATCTCTCGGTTTGTGGTCTCAAGCCCCACATCAGGCTCTCTGCTATCAGTGCAGAACCTGCTTCAGTTCCTCTGTCCCCTTCTCTCTCTCCCCCCCACTCACGTGCTATTTCTCTCAAAAATAAACATTAAAAAAATATCCTTGGTACCAGCTGTGTATCAGACTCAACTCCTGGGCTAACCAAGTCATACATATCAAGACAGCCTGTACCCTAAACAACTAAAATTACGCTCACAAAATCATGGCTTTTAAGTCACAGCATGCTGAATAACATGTATTGAGCACTGAGGATGTACTAGGCGTGGAGCTGAGTGCTTTACACTCTTTGATTCCATTGAACTCTAACAATGATGCCAGGAACAGGCACGGTTTAACCTTGTTTTGCAGACGTGAAGACTAAGGGCCAAGATGGAGAAATAACATTTTCCTGAAGTCACCAGTAGTGGCAGAACCAGCTTTTAAACTGAGATTTTCTGTCTGGAAAGCAAAAGCCCTGAATTTCTACCCCATGCCACACTGCTTCCTCCTCTACCCATCCTGTAGATATTATAGAGGCCGGACTGGCAGGGAGTTGGAGATGGAATGGTTGAGAGAAGTATGCTGTTTGGGTTTTGATGATTTTAGACCTCATGTTTGGTTTTAGAAAGGGGCAAAGAAGATAAAATAGAGCAGTAGA
The DNA here is from genome assembly GCF_023721935.1 of Panthera uncia. Classification (NCBI taxonomy): domain Eukaryota; kingdom Metazoa; phylum Chordata; class Mammalia; order Carnivora; family Felidae; genus Panthera; species Panthera uncia. Next base: position 67,624,683 of record NC_064811.1, on the reverse strand, counting down.
CCCTTTCTCAAGAACTTCTAGAAAGCACAGAAAAATCATTCCTCCCACAAAGGTAACTGAGCAAATGTTCAAATATTCTCTGAGGTTATTTGACCTTGACTCCTAGAAGGAGAGAGGATCTCTTTATGAAGTAAGTCTTTGGTACTCTCAACGTTTGGGATAAAGTTTACAATCTTTGTGTCACAATAGTGTCAAGGGTGTGGCAATATCATCGCTGTGTGTCTCTCTCATGTCTCTTTTGTGGGTGCACACTCCTGGTGGTTAGGTGCAGCAGAGATATCTGCTCTTTAAATGGCTCTGAGTAATGTTGCCAAGAAGTACACTTACATTATTTAAAGACCTTTTAAAAGAGAGAACCCTCCCCCCTTCTAGCACACTCTTGGCTGATAATCCCTATTGAACAATCTGCTGCTATATTTCTTGGAGACATTATTTAAAATCCTTTTAAAGCGCAGTTCTTCCTACTTCCCTACGATTGATACCTGTGAAGGGCTTAATAGTATCAGGGAGGAGGGTGATAGGGAGGAGAGAGGAGGATGACTGCTACTTAAAAGGATTTAAAAGAATGTTGCAGCCATATTTCATAACTGTGATGCCTAAAAGCCTACAGTAAGGAGGCAAAAAGGCTGCTGCTTCTTTTTCTGGGCATTTTTTTTAAAAAAATGGAAGATATCCTTCTGAGTTTGCTTTACCTGCTCAAAGAACCACTAGGATTACTGACCAGTCTATAGTAGTTTCACATTCGAAGCCCAGTGCTCACCTGGAGAAACTGGAGGAGATCTTAGAATTTTCTGGAGTAGAGATTGAAGGTGCAGATATCTATAGAGCCCAGAAAGAGTGAAGTGGGCTGGATGTAAGACAAGAGGGACTCATGGAGACTTTTACATTTAAATGCATACGTGTATGTACTATACACACACTATATACACACATATGCTATATACACATGTAATGCATATATATAAACATGCATATACTTCGCTTTCAGGTAGCTTAAATAATACATATAGCTGATACTTATTGAGCACTGTTTTCCAGGTACTCTTCCTGCACTTTATGTGCAATTTCACTTAATACATCAATATTATGATGCATATATTCCGTTTGAAGTTTTTATTTATTTATTTTTGACAGAGAGAGAGTGTGTGTGTGCCAAAGAGGGGAGGGACAAAGAGAGGGGGATACAAAGGATCCGAAGCAGGCTCTGCATGGACAACAGAGAGCCTGATGTGGGGCTCAAACCCTCATGACCTGAGCCAAAGGCAGACGCTTAGCCAACTGAGCCATCCAGGCGCCCCTGACATATATATTCTTATTGTTATCTTATGAAAAATGAGAAACCGAGGCACTGCAAGATAGATCACTCAGATCGTGAATGAGACAGTCAAACAATCCCACCCGAGCCTCTGTGTACTCACTCCAGGACCCAAATTCTTAAACATTACACTTTTCTGAGTGCACAACCATCCTCTTGTAAGTGTTGAAAAATAGTCCATGTGCGGGTGTGTAAATGAACTGTGATCCTCTTGATTTCCTATTCTCATTGTTGTTCTCTTTTTTCCATTGTTATCTTTACTACTCAGCAATATCATTAAGGTCAACACACTGTTTTTTGAACTATTGATAAGAGCTGATGATAGATTTTAGTTCTTTTCATAACAGATTTGAGTATTTGTGCAGTTGCTCTAAGTGCTGTCTAGCCTTCCAAAATTAAAAGATCTTAAGAAATTTAGAGCTTGAAAGGAATCTAGAAATTATTTAGTCAAGTAGCTGAATCTTACACATGAGGATACTAACACCCAGAGAAAGCAAGTGACATGCCTAAAATGATACACTTGGTGGTAAATGCAATACTAGAATCCAGGTATGTCATTTGATACTGTAGCAAAAATTTACTCTCATTTCTGTTTCCATGGTTTAAGGTATGCAACTTTGTCCTGTCCTCCCACCTTGTTCCTGGGCTTGGCCATCTGACTTACTTTGGCCAATGAGATAGTAGCAGATGTGTTGCAAATAGAGTTATTAAAAGCACTTGCACCAATGCGGCTTGCTTGTTTTTATATCTTTGTCATTTCTATGGGAAGAAGAGGATGAGAAAAGCATGGAGTCAACCCTCTCCAGCTAAGCCAAGCCTAGATCATTTAACCCTTTGCTGACCCACAAATTCATGAGAAGTAAGTCATTGCTATTTTAAGGCACTGGGTTGAGTTGGCTTATTATGGAGCAGTAGGTAATTTTAGATTTTGTTGTTGTTGTTGTTGTTGAGGTTCTCAGAATATTCTCTGAAATAAGTGCAGGAACTTTAAATGATGGAGACTCATTTTTTTTTTTTTTCTCTGAAATGTTCTACACCAACACCCAACTAAAGCAAAAAACCAAAAACTGATATTGAAAGACACTCTTATTATTTGGGTCTCAGCTCAAATAGTAACCCTAGAAGAAGCTTTCCCTTGACAGCCAATATAAAATTGTGCCTTACCCGCCCCCCCTCCCCAACCCCAGTTACACTAGCACATTACTCTGCTCATGTTTCTGGATTTATTTTTTTGACTGACTGATTGATTGATTGATACCTATTTGCTTACTTTCTCCACTAAAATTGAAATTCCATGAAACTAATCTTAACCTGTCTTGCTCACTTCTGTATTCCTAGCACCTATTACAATGCCTGGTACATTGTTGCCCCTCACTAAATGTTTTGGAAGGAAAAAAGTTATAAAGATATAAAGCATTTTCCTATGAGACCTTTTGAGGTCTATGCTGTAAGAGCTGTTTAATGAGTAACTGGTCTGAGGAATTAGGGAAGTCTTCAGAAAGGAGGTCACATTGAGCAAGCCTAGAGAAAAGATATCTCACCATGTTGAAGTGTATGAGATAGATCACATGAGTGCTTTGGTGCTCCAGCATAAATAAAGACATTGAAGTATAAGAGTTCTCAGAATAACTGGGTCAATCCAGCTTGGCCGGAGCTTAGACTCACATGTTCACAGTGAAAATGGGAGAAGATGAGTCTAAAATCCTCCTTGGTTCTAAACTGGAAAATGGCTTCAATACCACCCTAAGGATTTCATATTCTATCTTTTAGATCATAAGATTTTTAAGCAACAGTATGTTTGGGAAGTGAATGCTGCTGGTAGTGTGAAGGGTAAAAGTGGTAGAAGAGAATGTTGGAGGCAAGAGACCGTTTAGGGTACCATTGCCAATAGTCCAGACGAGAGGTGACAACTAGTACAACTGAGATAGTGGCAACAATGGAAAAAGAAGTGGGGGAAAGTGTTTAAAGATGTTGGAAAGAGGAAAGCGATGGGGTTTTTTTTTTTTTTTGACCAATGTGAGAAAATATGTGTGGAAAGAAGTCAAAGTAAAACTAATATTCTTGTTTCTATGACCAAGTGGAATGTGATACTAAGCTGGAAAGAACAAGAAGAGAAACAAGTTCAAAAGAAGAGAATGGGTCTTAGTTATATTGGGTTTGCAACATTGGAGGTTTCACTTCAAAATCATGACATTCAAGGCTTCTGTCTAGAATAATTCCTCCAAATGTGCCTTGTGAAACAGTCATTCGTTACCTTTATTTTTAATTTTTTTAATGTTTATTTTTGAGACAGAGATAGAGTGTGAGTGGGGGAGGGGCAGAGAGAAGGACACACACACACAGAATCTGGAGCAGGTTCCAGGCTCTGAGCTGTCAGTACAGAGCCCGATGCAGGGCTCGAACTCATGAACCACGAAATCATGACCTGAGCCGAAGTTGGATGCTTAACCAACTGAGCCACCCAGGCACCTCCCATTACCTTTATTTTTAAACATTCTCCTATACCTGTGCACTACCCACAAATAGACATCACGGTAAGCTAAAATAAGCACTTGGTTTTTTGTTTTGTTTTTGCCTCTGCTTACACTGTAATAGTGTAACAGTGTAAAAAACTGGCTGGTGGCAAGATTCAAGATATTTTACACTCAAGTTTTTGAAAAAGAGGGGAGATGAAAAGAAATAATCTATTCTCCAGTTATTTTACCACTCAACATTCCTGAACCAAATCATTTATAGTCATGAGAAATGAGCTGATTTGTGATGAACTCAAGATGTGAAGGTAAACTTTGGTAAAATGCTGAGGGACCTCTGAGAAGACACAGAAGGGTGTTGATGTTTGCAGAAACTAGATGAGCTGAGCGGTGGAGCAGGGAACACATCTTCTGTGCCAGACAGCAAAAGGTCACAGTGAAAGGTCAGAGTTACCAAGTTGGTGTGGTGTTCCTAGACCCAACTCTCTTGGAAGCTTCAGATGAACTTGATACACACACACACATATAATTAAAGCCATATGCATTCTAAAATTTTATTCCTAAAAATACCACAAACTTGCAATCCCTCTTGATACCTAAACTGTATATTATAATCCTCACCATTGAAGTTTTTCTTTGGGACTAAACTTTTTTTAGACTCTGACTGCTTCCAGTCTAAGTTGTATGTGCCCATTGAGCCTGTGAATATTTCTATCTTGGTTAGACTTAAGCACTTTTTCCCTCAATAAGCTGTACGTTTCTTGAGAACAAGGGAAATACCTTAGGCATGTTTATATCAGTGTTTGGCACTCAACAGGTCCTCAACAAATGTCTGCTAAATTTAAGAACAAATGAATGTAACCCCTTTTGATTGCTGTTTTCACTCTTCATATGTGCAAAGTTGCCATCAAATCATTCCTCTGACCTGACATCTCACACATCTTAGAATCCCATTCTTCTTTATGGAAGACTAGAGACATGCTTCTGAACACAATGCAGAATAGAGAAGGGCTGGTGAGGGGAAAATTCTGGTATCAACAATTTATTGTGAAAAAGACTATAGGGAAAATGCCATCAGTTTTGCTTTTGTCCCACAAAATTCTAAAGACGTCTCAATATAAAACAATTGAGAAGTGCACGTAATGGGATGGAAGTTTCCAGCAGAGTGGAGATGCTTGAACCTCTACTGAGTGTAGCTTTCTCAGAGTAACATGAAGGGATTGCTGATGACAACAAATCATCTCCATTCTGTACTAACAGTGATTCATTGAGGGCTGCTGTCCATGCTAAGATGAGATCCCTATAGGACAAATCCAAGATGAGCAAAATTGGCAAAAGTTTCTTCTAAATGATGGGACATGAAAAGCATAGCTTAACCTTTCTGTTCTTAGATCTTTATTCATCATCTTCTTGTAACATAAGTTTTTGTACAAAATACAATGAGAGTTTATTATATCCTGTAGTTTTGATAAAAAGGTAAGCCACAGGGGGCGGCTGGGTGGCTCAGCTGGTTAAAGCGTCCGACTTTGGCTCAGGTCATGATCTTGCGGTCTGTGACTTTGAGCCCAAGTTGGGCTCTGTGCTGACAACTCAGAGCCTGGAGTCTGTTTTGGATTCTGTGTCTCCCTCTCTCTCTGCCCCTCCCCCTCTCGTGCCATTTCTCTCTCTCTCTCTCTCTTTCTGAAAAATAAACATTAAAAAAAATTTTTTAAAAGGTAAGCCACAGTAAATGTTTTCACAAAATTGTAATTATATATGCAACTCTAAGCCTTCATCTTCCTAAACATTCGGTTTACTGTAACTTGAAAAAACAAACTAATAATTACTACTTATGTGATATTAATAAGGCAAGACTTTCCTAATTGATAATTATCAAATACATTCAGAATTTGTGGCTAAACATGATTATTGTTAGTTAAAATTTAGAGTTCATTGATGAAAATGTCTAAAATAAATAGCCTCATAGATCAAGATATTAATAGCTCCTTATATGAGTATTTAGAGTTTTGATTATGAAATAGTTCTCTTCTCAAAATTAGATTATCTAAAATTATTTGTAAGTAGCCATTTTAGCTTAATTGTGGTATGTGCTGTTCTATTTTAATGGACTATAGTAGTTTTTTTAAAACAAGGTTAATAAAACTACAACCTTTCATATTTTAGAAATTTTACTAATAAAGGGCAGTCTTTCCTTCAAGTACTTTGACTTTAGTATTTATCAGGGTCAGAAAACAATTTTTTAGAAATTACTACCAGTCATGTTCCATATAGCTGGTGACCTGAAAGGGCATTATTAAGCTTATTTTTATAGAACAGATACAGAAGTTCCACTCAAAATATGACAGTTTCCATAGATTACTCTAAAGTAGTAAAGTTTTAAATGAGAATTATTTTCACTGGGGCTCTCTTATGTCGTCATAAACATTTTAGTAAATGCTCCATACAACAACCTGCGTCTGGTGGTGCCACATGTGAGGAAGATCCCTGCTCTTTCTCCTTATACCGCAACCACCCTACCCAGAGTGAGTCGTAAGTTCAGAAACTGAAGAGGCTTCTTTTTGCTTCTACTCTGATCCCTGGAGGGTGGGGAGGAGGGGGCACTGGCCATAAAGTGCTTAGCTGGAATAGCTGAGAAAGGGCATAAGGAAGAACAATTCAAGGTGATAGTGGAGTCAGTCTCCTGAGTTCTGTAAGCTGCTTGGCTCACCCCTGCAGCCTGCTGCATCAGTTGGCAAGACTCCCCACTATGGGGTTTCTGTGGGGAGAAGAGCCTGAACTTTTCAGATTTAAAGGCCTAGACTGCTGCATGATGGATTCTCCCCTAATATCATTAGCTGCACATGCTGCTAATTGTAGTGGCTGCTAATCCATCTGAGCAGCCAAAATGATATTAGCTTTCAATAGGATTTACATATATCCAGGCTTGTTTCTGCATCAGCTAGCAATTAAAGTTTAAACTGTTGAACATGCAGCTTGCTGTAGGCTAAGTAATATTTAATAGCATTAACAATGCATTTCCCTATTCGCCTTCGAATCTCTTTACAGGCTCATCAATTCGCCATCACCTTTGTGTGGCACAGCCGACATTAGTAGCTCTTATCCTAACAGCTTCCAGAGGAGGGCACTGTCAGAAGAGACAGGACAGTAGAAATGCCAGCTGCACATATAAGTATTAGCAGCATAATTTATGTTTCTATTCCTAGTCCCTCCCTGTCTCTCTCTCTCTCTCTCTCTCTCTCTCTCTCTCACACACACACACACACACACACACACACACACACACACACATTCACATTTATTGAAGGAGGTATATTAGCTTACTCTTTCAGGGCAGGCTTTGAGAAGCTGTAAAGTAGCTTATTTAAACTATAGTGTCCATAGAAAATAAATATTAACTGAAAGGCAGTTTCAAATTATTCCAAACCATGTGAGGAATCCAGCTTTTTCAAAGCATGATGTAAGCAGGACTAAACTCTCTTGATTAACTTGTTTAATAAACATTTATTTGTATGAGATTGAGTGAAATCAGGTTACAACATAAACTCCATGAGGGTAGTTTCTTTGTCTTATTCACAGCTATTTCCTTAATCATCTAGCACAATGACTAGCACATAAAAAGTGCTTAGTATATATATGCTGAAGTAATGAGTGTATGAGATAAGTGATGGACAACTAAACTTCCGGATCCCAATTCCAAGTCCCGGATGCTTCTTCCCTTGTTCACTGTTTTATGCACACCCACCCCCCACCTTGTTTCTAGACCATTTACCAGTGGGTGGACAAGTCAAAGGTGGGGAGGAAGGTCTGACTTAAAAGACATTCTGCAAGCATTCTCCAAAGAAGGTGTCCCTATCAGGACCAGGCCGTGGGCAGCTCGATACAATGAGATCTTTCTGGTCTGTAAATCTTCCTGTCTGGGGATCATGTTGGTGGATGTCAAGTGGTTGTCACTATGGTGCAACTTCAGGATAAGGAGTGTGTTTTGTTTCCTAGGTTTGCAAAACCGGGTGTCTTAAAACAGTAGAACTTTATTGTCTCACAGTCCTGGAGGCTAGAAGGCCAAAATCAAGGTGTGGACATGATCATACACTCTCTCTGATGGCTGTAGGGGAGAATCCTTTCTTGTGTGTTCCAGCTTCTGGTGTTTACCAGCCATCCTTGGCATTCCTTGGCTTGTAGATTCCTCTCCCTTCTCATGTGGCTGTCTTTCCCCTGTACCTTTACATCGTCTTCCCTCTGTGAGTTGTCTGTCTCTGTCTTCAAATTTCTCTGTTTTATAAAGATACCAGCATATTTGATTTGGGCCCACCCCAGTGACCTCATTTTAGCTTGACTACCTCTGCAAGGCCCTCTTTCCAAATAAGGTCGCATTCTGAGGTACTGGGGGTTAGGACTTAAACATATCTTTTAAATAAATAATGTAAGAGGGTTATGTACAATCTGGAAGATGGTAATGGGATGCTCTCAGGCCTGAAAACCTCTCTTCTTGGGAACCAGGATAATCCATATTCTCAGGGCTTAGAGGTCAATAATAATTGAATTATTCTTATCATTTCTTGGACTCTGTCATCTTGTAAGTCCCACCTCAATTGGCTTTTATTACATAATAGTCTCCAACTATTTCTCTGATCATTCCTCGTAGTTTAATAATTTCTCTTTCTCATCTGTCCCTTAAATATGGCATTCTGTCTAAACTGTCAGTTGTCCCCTAGTTTTTTTTTTTTTTTTTTTTTTCCTGTGTCTGGTCAATAGGCAACTGGTTTAAATTACACTTGCTTTTTGATCCTACCACACACGGATGATTGAGTCCACTTATGTAAAATTGGTCTTGTGAGTCAGTCAGACCAATTCATTCTAAGAGTTAGCTATTTTATTAGGAACAATGCTATCTAAAGGTCATACTTTTTTATTATCTTATTTCAGAGTAATCTATTGTTTTGGCATTCACATAGAATAAGGAATAAAGGTAACCATAGTTCATTCTTACGTAGGCATTATCTATTTTATTTTGAAACACAAAATGCTAAAAAATTCAGTACTCTTAAGTTAGGTTTATCTCTAGGCTACCCAGGATGTACTAGTCTGAGATAAATGAAACACATTTGCCTGTTATAACTCATTTTTCCTTCATTGGAAATTATTTATTGTAAATGTTATGTTTGGTAATTTTGATGGCTCGCAACGTATTGAAGTCTCATCTTAAAAGAAAAAATGTCCCTCCTAAGGACGTGGAGCAAGTCCCCATGATCTACTCTACATTCATAATTTAACCAAACAAATAAAGGTAGAAATAAAGATATTGCTGATGCTTATTAGTTAAAATTTTTAATTAAAAAATCTCTCATTTCTGTTGAGTTTTGATAGCTCCAACTCGAGAAGAGCTCCACGTAGATGTCCTCAGCCAGAAGGGACAGGAACAGATGAATGGCTTTCTTCACACTTCTTGTTGGGTGAATCAGTCATGCTCCAGGGTCACGTTAAGTTTGCCATTTTTGTACAAAATCACTTAATAAATTGATTGGCACCTTATCTTGGTGTCAATGTCAGTCCACTTTTAGAGATGTCCAAACTGTTTAAATATCAAAAACAAACCACAGAGGACAACTTAGTGAGAAAGCACTTGTGCTAGCTGAAGATCAAAGGGAGACAGCTGACCGCTGTATATATTTGATATTACCAGAGACGAAGTATAGTGATTTAGCCAGTGCATGTGGTCAGAGCTTCTCTGCTGGGCTCAGTGAATAGTGAAAACATTTGGAGAGTATGCCAGGGCTCTATAGAAAATCGCAGATCATGTTCTAAGGAGAACAAGATTTTCAGCATTAGGAAGGTGACTATTAGAATGTGAATTCATGTAAACTGTTGTTTTAGAAAATTAATAAACCCAATCTGGGCATGTTATAAGAAAAAAGGAATCCTTATAAATGGGCAAATGTTACAAATTCTAAGGCAAAATATCATCACATTCACAATATGATACTTTATGATAGACAGGAATTTTAAGAGCGTTATCAATAAATTGCCAGTCAATCCTGAAAAAAAAAAGTCCTTGGCCAAATTTTAATTTGTGGGTATTTTATTAACTTGGGCTCAGTGTCTGAGTTTTCCACACGTGGTCAGTTACTGAATGTGTGATGTATTTGGTTACATAATTTATTGCAGATATGCTGGGGAAGATTTGGGTAAAACATTAAAAAGATGTTGCATTTTCCTTTAACCTTATATAGGTTATTCTCTTGAATGATGTAATCATAAACTATGGTGTATACAGAGGAACATTTGGGTACATGTAAGTTCCATTCAGACTGAAAAGCAGGATTTAACTTTCAGAAGTTTCACAGTTTGAGATTCTTTTTTTGTCTCACACTCTTATTGATAAGGCTGTAAGATGATACTTTACACTCTCACTTTTCTTTCTTCAAAGGGGCCACTTTAAAGAGAAGCCTAGCCATGGCAGCAGAGATTGGGTATGATGACTTCAGACCATGTTCCAGCCATGCTTGTCAAGGAGGATAATTGAGGCTGAGGTTAAAAGACATTAAGAGCCATAATGAAAGCAAACTGTGAGCAGCTGTTCCCAAAGTTATTATGTGTTTGGTTTGGACTTCTGCTTCCATGGATTCCTAGGATTCATTTGCAAAATAGTAAGTAAATTTCGTATTTCAAATCCGAACAAAGGATCCAAAGAAAAGAAATCTTTAAAGTAGTGTGACATTGCATTCTATAAAATCTCCAGCCACAGAGTCTGCATGCCTGCACACCATCTTGTAAGCCATCTGATTTTTAAAAAATGTTTAAAGACATTGGTATTCTTCTCCAGATGGTATGAGCTATAAGGGCAGGGATTCTGTCTATCTGATTTACTTTAGCATCTAATGTAGTGTCCAGCATAACAGGTGTTCAAAAACATGCATCAAGTATTTGTCACATGGATAATTATAGTGTAAGATGACTTTAAAGTTTGAACTAATGGGTTTTTTTTCCCTTCAAACCTTTTCTTCTGATCTTTCCTATCTTGGTAAATGGCAACACTGATTGCCTGATTGCCCAGAAACCTGGGCACTGACCTTGATTCTTTTCTTTCCTTCATGCCTCATGTTTAACAAGCTCTGTGGTTGCTGTGTTAGATTTGTCCTTCACCCCACACCAGCATGCTGCTGTGCAAGCTTAAGTCACATCATTTCTTGCTTGGACCCCTGCGATGGTCCCCCTTCCAGTTTCTTTGCTTTTATCTTTCTTTAATCTTTTGTCTTCACAGTTACCAGAATGGTCTAAAGGCAAAAATAGATCACAGTATTCTACCCATATAATGTCTTGCCACAGAAAATCCACTTCCTTAGCAGGGTCTGCAAAACCTGTGTGGTCTGGTCCTCGCCTCCCTCTCCAACCCAGTTTTGGCCTACCCTCTCCATTCATTCATTATAATCCAGCTGGGTTGGTTTTCTTTCAGTTCCCAAAACATGTTCTGCTTTTGCCCACCTCTTGGCTTTATTCCTGCAGTTTCCTCTATCTGGAATAAACTTCCTCCTGGCCTTTGAATGGCACTTTCTTCTCACCCTCCAGTCTCATTTATCTCCTGAGAAACTGTCCTTAAACTCCAGCCTAGGTTTCCTTTATAGCCCCTCCTTGAGCCCTGCACCTGCTTTGCATGTTTTTATAGTCTCATCACTGTCTTCAAGAATTACTAGTTTGTTTATCATCTATCTTCCCTAGTGCTTTGGAACATGTCTGTTTTGTTTACTATAGTACCCAGTACTGTGCCTGACGTATATTATGCAATTAGTAAATATGAAAAATTAATTTATCGAGTGATAGAAAATCCAACTAAATATTACATGATATTATGTGTATAGTATAGCGGAGGCAAATGGGAAAGTTTGGCTTATCCACAACCCATTCTTCATTAATCCACTTACTTACTAAGCACCAAATATGTGAAAGCTGTTCTAGGGCTGCTGTGAATTCAAAGAAAGAGACCTGGTCCCTGCCCTCCTGCACTTATACCCTGGGAGAGAAGATTAATATGTATACCAGTAACTATAATTCAAGAGACGATTGATGAGAGGTGCTTTGGAAGTTTTTTCATTTATGTACTGTTTATACTTAGTCTATTTTTAAAAGAATTTGCATTGGACTGTGGATAGGAGTTTGATGGAGAAAAATTGCTTGTCTCTGTGTGAATCAGGGAAGGCCTCATGAAAGACCCCATGTTTGACTTAGATTCTGATGAATACTGATTTTGGAGGTGCAAGCATAGTGAGAAAGGGCAAAGCAAAAAGTACACCACTTTATGTGGACAGCTAGAAGGGGCAAAGCTTGAGTGAGAGAAAACAGAAGGGCTACATTTGGAAAGTGAAGTAAAGTCAGATTTTGTGGTGTTTGTTAACTGCATGCAGAAGACAGTTTGCATATTGTTTACAAAAGCCAAGGGGAGCCCCTGAAAATTTGAAGCTGGGCACTGATTTAATTCAAGCACAGTTTAGAATGGTTAATCTGGAAGTGCTATGCAGGATGAATTAGAACAGGGAAGATATGGATATAAGGACATGTGTTTGGAAAATCCCAGTTCTAGGAAAAGAGACAACATCCATGGTGATCGTAATGGGAATTGGGAGAACAGGTAGATTGGGGAAATATTAAAAAAGAGATAGCCACCTATTTTGAAAACTCATTGACAGGGTCAAGGTGTAGGTAAGGAAGAAGAAACTAACCATGGGAATGAGGATAACAGAATGGAGAATAAGAGCAAAAGTCTGGTTTCATAGAATAGTTGGAGAAGGAAAGCAGAAGGAGATTGTTTGAATACTTGGGTGTGAGGTGGGAGATTACACTTGGGATAGGGATTATGATGTTTTCAAACCTTATATCTTGTTTTCTATGCTGGACAAAGGAAAGATAATATCTCTTAATTCACTCCCTTTTAAGGATTTTAGGAGAAGCGGTCTGGGAAACCGCTAATTTCTGATACCTATGAAAATCTGAGAAGGGTAAAGTGAATGACCTTTGACATAGAGTCAGACAACAGAGACTGAAGTCCTGACTCACTGCTCGCCAGTTTACTGCTCCCTGGTCACTGTGTGATGTCCTTAAGCCACACAAAATCTCTAAGCTCAGTTTCCTTCCTTATGAAATGGAAACAAATCCATGGTTCTTATAATCTCAAGGACTAGTGGAAGAAGTCAGTGAGATTATGTATTTTAAAGTGCTTTTGTAAATCCTTTTAGGAGGGCAGGATCATCAAGGGAACTCTAGGTACGTGTCTGTGATGCATATTGGGTGTTGAATATTGGATATATTATGTATTATAAGACTGCTTTAAATAATTGCCACTTTTAATAGCTTTTATAAAGTGTCATTGTCCCTGAACACACCATCATTCAAAAAAATTGGTGGGGCGGGGGTTGTTTCACTGGTCAGGTAACCTGACCTTTTTCTTTAAAATTTCTTAGCTCTATGAAAGTTAAACCAGCAATTGAGGAGACTTTAGGACTTTAACCGTGGAAAAGGTAAGGACGCTTTGCAGCAGTGGTCTCTGTCCTCCTGGCTTGCAGAAGCCAAGCTTTCCCGCACTGCCTCCCTGTGTCTGCCGAGAGAGAAGCACTGGGTGTGAGCTTCTAACTCGTAGAAGTGCTGGCTGTGTCTGACTCAGGCATAGACCTTCCGAGACACTGACAACTGTCGGGCTCTGGATGCCAGCAGCACAGCTCGGTGCCAGGCTCAAAAAGCCCACAGTGCTCCGTAGAGGAAAATGAAATGCTGCTGACAAAACATCCTTAAAGCTTGGGCAGAACTTGGGGGTTACATTTACTGGGGAAACAAACAAACAAAAAAAGCATTTAGAGAATAGCCTGTTTCTAAACCTTCCTCACTATAGCAAGAAATTTAGTTTCTTTTGAAGTGCAAACGTTCGAAAGTGAGGGATGTGAGGAGCTATTGCAACCACTGAATATGGGGCAGACCCCTTAAAATAAATAAGCACCATGTCCGCTCCCAAATAAATGGCTTTTGTGTGAGTATCGGGTGGGTTTGATAAGGATGGTGTTACAACATTTAATGAGGTGCAAGGGAAAAATGACTTTCATAAGTTCACATGGCTGTCATTATTTTCTCTCCTGTGTTCCCTTTCCCCCAAATTTCACTTTTATAGACCCACTTCTGGATCCTTTGGCATCCACTACAGTAAAAGTCAAGGTGTATGTTGATAATAGTGTTCACTGCATTTGCTGTGGGTATATATACATCTATTTTATGTACGGAGAAAGGCTACAAACAAGGGAGAGGAACAAGAAAGCTGTGTGTAGACTGTTCTTATTGGTATATAGGAGCTGCTGGAGTCACACACAGAATCTTTTGAATGAACTAAATGTTCAGACAGACAGACACACATTTTCTAGGGCCGTATATTTCTCTTTTTGGTTGTTACTTTATGTGGATTTTATATCTTGGTCATTTTTAAAAAATCAATGATCATTGTGTTGATCGCTTTCTCATTTTTAAGTCATTTCCTTCAGCAGCAACATTAGCTAAACACATTCCCAATTCTGTTCCACTCATTAGTATTAATGTAGTAATCATCATTCCCTTCCTTGGCTCCTTAGACTTGCTTCAATATTTACACATTGGCCGAAGCTGATTGAGCGGGAATAATGAGCCTTCGATATCTGCACTGCACAAGGTGGGTGAAGACTTGTTTCCACTGGGTAGAGTGTATGGCAGAATAAACGGTATGTCATAATTATCAATGAAAATGACAGGCAGGGTCCCTGGTGCTTGTAACACTTGCCCAGCATTGCAGTGGCTGTGGCATCACCCACTCTGGGCTGCTTCTGTGCATCGCAAGTGACCATGAAAAATAGAATTGCCCTTTAGCCTTCTCCAGCCTCCACTCAAATTATTATTTCATTCTTTCTAAGGGAAAGGTCCCTCATTGGTCAGAGGGCTTTTATATGGCCTCATCAGATGGGGAGGGCTTTTACCTCAGGCTCACTGAAGGTACAGTTTTATACGTAAAGAGTTTCTGTTGGAGTTTTTCTTATTTATTTTCTGGTAAAATAAACAAGTCAACTTTCCTGCCTTCACCAGACACTTAATTCAATGGACATTTAGAAGCACTTGCTACTTGGGAGACACTGTGCTAAGAGCTAGAGACCCTTCTAGCTTAATCTTTCTTCTCAGCATGAAGTTAAAATAAAAATAATATGAATTGAAGACAAGAGTTTTTGAAACATGGAGACATTCTAGAAGCATGCACTTAAGAGTTTGCTTGACCTAATTTCAGAGAAAGAGGAAAAATTCAAATATCTTTTCACTTCTAATAATATCCTTGTCTTCTCAACCAAATCACCAAAGTTTTCTAGAGACACATAATATTTTTCAAGAGAAGGAGAGCTCCTTTTGACTAGCATTTGCCCCCTAAGAGTAGGATGTTTGTATATTTAGACATCTGTGCTTCCTGTCACAGGACAGATGAAGACTTTTTCTCATTGCTTTAGGTTTTGAAGATTTGTTTTTATCGTTGGCAGTTCCCCTCTTTAGCACTAAAGCTGCAGGGTTGCCTCCCTGCTGAGAGTTCAGAATGTTTCCCTACCACACAGACAGCACTCTCTCCCCACACAGCATTCAGCTTCCACCGAATACTCTAGAATACATCTATATTCAGGGCTAATTGTTAATCCCTCATTCATTACCCAGCCCTCACTAGGGCTCTTGCCCATTTTTGTTTCTGTCAGCAGCTAAGAAAAGAAAAACACATCTAGGGGACATTATAAATCCCACCATCAGGCTGGAGATCTGAACCCAGAGGGAATTGTGAGGCAGTTTTAATTCACAAAACTGAGTAAGAACTGGTACAGAGGAGAGAGAAAAAATTGGAGGGAGAGTGTAAAGAAGAGGCAGAGTGAGTAGGAGGATGAGAAACCAATCAAAAGAGCTCTCGGGTTCGCACAGCTGGAGCGAGGAAACCTAGAACCCAGAGCAGTCCAGAGCGCAGGGGTGTACCCCCACTGTCTGGGGACTCCCGACCTGCAGACCCAGCCTTTCCACACAGGGTGCCAGGCAGCTCCACTCAGCTTTTCTGAGTTTTCTATTGTTGTCACTTCCCCAGATTAACCAGTTTGTGGGATAACCTTCTAATTTTAGAATCAGAAGAGATGTTAATAATTGTCAATTCTAACCATCTGTTTCCAAAGGTAAGAATACAAAGAATCTAAGAAGTTCATAAAATATGCAATTTTGCAAAGCTGGCTCATGGCAGAGCCAGGCCTTTTGACTCTCAAGGCAGGGCAATTTAGCTGTTGGAACCAAAGAAATAGCAGCTTCTGTGAGGTAGATGGAGTCATAAGGAGGTAATTCCCAAATGAGCAAAATAATTCATAGAGTAAAAATTCCAACTGCAATCCAAATTCTTTGGCTGCTGATTAGACCAAGATCATAATAAACCAGAATCATAAATATAAACTGAAAAGAACTGTCTTGAGTGTCTTCCTCAACTTTCTGTACCTTCTAACAGTATCTTGAGCTGGGACACTGGGAGTGTTTATATTTTCCTGTGGAAAAAACCCTTCTCTACTCTCCAGGAATTGTCGTTAGCCACACTGATTGATTGACTGATCAAGTCTTTTATTCATTCAGTCATCCATTGCATATTTATGGAGTCCGCTTTGTTCGAGTTCCTGAATTACAGAAATCCCTTTCTAAAGAAAGCCATAGATAGTCTCAACATAAGACATTTTCTTTAAAAAAATTTTTTTTTAATGTTTATTTTTGAGAGAGAGACAGAGCTTGAGCAGAGAGAGGGAGACAGAATCCAAAGCAGGCTCCAGGCTCTGAGCTATTAACACAGAGTCTGATGCGGGGCTCGAACTCACAGACTGTGAGATCATGACCTGAGCCAAAGTCGGATGCTTAACTGTGCCACCCAGGTGCCCGAAGACATTTTCTAAACAATTAAAATCTGGTTTAGTACATCAATTATAAAAGAAATAAAACTTAAAAGGGATAAAAAAGTAGCTGGCATATCAGCATTCATTCTTCATTTCAAATAGCCTAGCCCACAAAGCTATATTAGTTATTTTTTAAAAGGAGGGGGGGATTTGTTAGGAATCTTCCCCCAGCCCCAGAATTTCTTAGTAGAGAAGGTTGCTGCTTATAGAAGATAGAATCTTTGCTGAGCTCCTGCTGTGAACTAGGTGACATGACTTTATAATTTCATCTAATTACACTTATCTCCAAGATACTCTAGCCCAATTTACAGGTAAGTATATGAAGGCTCAAACAATTAAGTGACTTTCTCATGGCACTAATTTAAAGTAGCAGAGTCAGAATTCAGGTCTAATGAGCCCCATTTTCCTCTCTGCCCAGCACTATGTCTTGGGGTAACCAAGGTTGACTGGTGATCACTTGGCTCCATGAGTTGGTGATTGTTGTCTCCTCCAGATGATAGACTGGGAATATTTGTAGAGATTCGGGTAGAAGACTTGCCTAAAGTAAATGGTTTCTCTATATTAAAGTTACTTATTTGGGGGTACCTGGGTGGCTCAGTCGGTTAAGTGTTAGACTTCTGCTCAGGTCATGATCTCATGGTTTGTGACTTCCGGCCCCGCGTCAGGCTCTGTGTTGACAGCTCAGAGCCTGGAGCCTGCTTCAGATTCTGTGTCTCCTGCTCTCTCTGCCCCTCCCCTGTTCATGGTCTGTCTGTCTCTGTCTCTGTCTCTCTCTCTCTCCCTCTCTCTCTCAAAAATAAACATTAAAAAAGTTAAAAAAATAAAATTATTTGTTCAACATCAAATGCCTCAGTTGTACCAGCCCTGTACTATGTGTTAATCCAAGGACAAATTAAGACATTTCTGTCTCTTAAGAAGCTCATGGTCTACTAGGGGTGGCAGTGACATGGGTGTGTATGCAAATAAGTGCAACACAGTGTTCTGTGACTCCATAATTAATTGGCATGTATGTTACTGTGCGTGGACAAAGAATGGAGTGGTCAATTTTCCTTGGGAGCAAGGGCAGGTGTGAGGACATTTTCCATTAAAATGAGACCATGGATTTTAAATTACCTTCACAGTGTTTAGTCTATACGTTGCCAGCCATATTTGTTGTTGTAAGAACCAGAAAGACTGAAATGGATATATTACATTTATTTTGTTCTGCTGCTTTATTTTCACGAATTCTACTCCCTTATGTTTTTTCTTGGTCCATACTTGTTTTTATTTGAAGCCATGGGGGATTGTGAGCTAGATTTTTTTGTTGGGGCAGCTTTACCTGCTTCTAGCTTCTTAGAAAACAAGAACAGAAACACAGGGAGCACCAGCTTCTCCGGAGTAAATCGTTAACTTGGGATTTAAAAACTCTTCTACTGTTTCGCTAATCAACCTTTTACACTTCTGTTATAACCTCTTCTTCAACCAAATTCGTCTAGTAGAAGGATGAAACTCTTGGGAGAAGAGAACAACCAGTTTACAAAGATAAGAGAAAGCAGCAACATGGTGGATTTGTTCTTGTGATGAGCTTCAAGTGAGTGTATGTGTGTGGTTTCCTTAAGCCACTGGGAAAGTTTTTAATGCTCATAGAAACTGAAAAGTCCTGGAGAGTTACAGAAAGCCCCAGCAGTCACCAGATGACACTTGAAAGAAACTGAAGCCATATATCCACCCCAGAAAGAGATGGGGAAAGGACAGCAGTAGGGGTCCAGCTGCACTGGGGATTTTTTGTTTTTGTTGTTTTTTCCCTTACAAAAGTACATGTTGCAGACATATCTTCATCAATCATCCTCCAAACACAATTACACAATCATGTTGGTAGCTTATGTCCTTATTTTCACATACATTCTTATATGGTAGCCTACTCTCTCTCTCTCTCTCTCTCTCTTCTCTCTCTCTCTCTCTCTCTCTCTCTCTCTCTGTTTCTTTCTGTAGTCAGTCTTGCTAACTCTCCTTGTAACACTCCTTGTCCTTTACCAAATTACTCAAAGCCACAGCCGCATAAAAGTTGAAGAGTTGTCATCTTTAGGTGTTGGGGGTGTCTTGAGTTGCAACTTGAGACTGAGTCCACTCTGAGAAACACACATCTCTGCTGTTGTTTTTACTCATGTTGAAGCCACTTGCCATTAAGACTTTTTCAGGGGAAAAAGAGGTGATAGTGACAAACTTACTAGTTAAGAACAAATGAACCCAGTTCTAAAAGGTGTGTGGTAATATCCACTTTTGTTGTCTTTCTTATTTAGTGTGTGCCAGCTTAATAAAATAATCCCATTTACAGACATGGTGCCCAAAGATGTCTACCATCCACATCTGAACTTTCTTCTTCTCATTAAACAGACTATCTTAGAGTAGGAGAAAGTAGTGTCTTTGGGTCTCAACTCCAAATGCCTATGGGAGAGAATTTTGGGGCCCAGGTTGGATTTGATAAACTAGCTTGCTCCAGTCAGCTATAGCAGGGATTGGGCTCAGAAGTGGAAGCAGAGATAATGAGTCTAGTCCTGTGCACTGTGGATAAAGCCAGTTACTAGTGGGTGGCAGTTCTTTGAGACACAACTAAAAAGCATTTGCTAAAGGTGCATATAAAGAGGGTCCTGACTTTGCTTCTAATAACCCAGATATCTCCAGTAGTTCATTCACATTATCTGTGACTTACTTTCCCTCTACTTAAAGCAATAATTTGAAATAGATAATATTTAAACCCTTTTCCAGCTGTAAAAAAACTATGAAAATTGTACCTACAATCTAAGTGCTCTTTTTTTTCAGTTGTAACTGTAACTTCTGGTTGAACATATCAAATAGAAACCAAGCATTTATCTCAGGTCCCTTCTAAACTCCAACTAAAATAGTAATGAAGAAAAGAAGTGGCATAAACTTACAAAAATTAAAAACAACATGGTTGGAAAGGACAACAAGTGAGAAATGACAGTAAAACTCCAGAAGCTATAAAGCTAATGGGCGGATGATGATTGACTTGGTAGAGTGGGAGACAAAATCTTAGCCCAACAAGGCCAGCAAGAAGGTAGCCAGTCTATCCATTGAACACCTGAAAGTCTCAAGAAAAGAGACACTAGTTACCTCTGATGAAGAGGGTGCATAAGAAGGTTGAAAACATGAGTATTGCTTGAAAGTCTTTATAAGGAACTATGAGAACCTCAGAAGGACCTCCCCGCCCTGCGTATATATCAGAAATACTCAAATCCCCCTTCCTAAGGGGCCAGATGACCTGAAATTTACTCTGAAGAAACTCAACCAGAGAGGCCCTGGATCCAGACCTTGAAAAGGCAGGGGTGAGGTGCTATAATGAAACTAAGGAGATCTACTAGGAAAATCCTCTTTCTGATACAGACCCTTTCCCCTTGGCTTCCAGAATACCAGCAACCAGGCAGAAGATTGAAGAGATACTTTCTGGGGAAATATAATGACTTGTGAAAAACGCTTATACTGACCATTTGGAGTGTCCTAGAAAAATAGCCAGGTTTTTAACTCCCTAACCATCATTGATAGACTGCACCATGTCTGCCATTATCTACATGAACAGATAGACAATGATCTCAGGACATGTGAAAAAAGCCTCTAATACAAAAACCAGAGACCAAAACCAGTAAACAGAAAAAAGCAGTGAGGGGATTTGGAAACAATACAGAAAATAGAAGAAAACATAAAAAAAAAAATCTATATTATTTCCCAAGAGATGAGAGAAGGTATTACATAGTAAAGCAGTAAGAAAGATAGAAATAAACATTCACAGAATACAAAGTAGCTCCAGGAAATACTAGCAGGTATAGCCCAAACAACACATTCAGGGAAAGGATTGAAAGTTAAAATTAAGAGTTGAGAAGGGAGAAAAAAAATACAGATGGAAAGTAGAATAGAATAAATAAGAAAATTAGGAGCCATCTAAGATATCAAACGTGTGATTGATAACTAATTATTGACTCCAGGAAAAATGGAAATTTATATAAGAAAGGAAATGTAATCAGAAAATACTAGATGGTTTTGGAGTGAACAATACTGGTATAGTTGTCGTCATCATCATCGCCATCATAAACCACTTAATATCGACTTAATGAAGGTTGTAGTGTACCTGCTTTTTGTTGTATTGTAGTGAGGCTGGATGTACTAAAATGTATTGCTTATCATTTTTTATTATAAGTTCTTACTCATGCCTTTGCTTATTTTCATTGGTTTATTTACCTTTTATTATCATTTTGTAAGTATTCTTGATACAATAAAAATATGCGTCCTTGACTACGATATGATGCAATGCAAATTTTGTTTTTAGTTTGCCTTTGATCTTGTTATTTTACTCATGGTATCTTTGTAATACATAGAATATATACAATTTAAGTTTCAGATCTATCAAATTTTTTATTATTTTCTTATTTTCACATTGCTCAGAAAGTTCTTCACTGAAATAAGTATACCATTAACTTTTGTTTTCTTCTTTGATTGTTAGGTTTTCATTTACACATGGGGCTTTTTAAATACATTTATATGCATGAGTGTAGCTAGAACTATATTATTCTTTTTCTGCAATTAAAGTTAACTCATTATCCTATCATGATTTATGGTATTGTCCAACCGTTTTTTTCCCTTGGTTCAAAATGCCATTATTTCCATGTACCAAATTCTTACATATGCTTAGATAATTTCTGGACTTTAAATTCATAGCTTTATTCACACAGGTACAAAACATTTCCCAGTGAATTAATTCTTATATAACAGGTGTTTTATCATTGTGAGTGGGATTTTTTATTTTTATTTATTTATTTTTTTAATATTTTTTTTCTTTTTTTTTTAACTTTTTTTTTTTATTTATTTTTGAGACAGAGAGAGACAGAGCATGAACGGGGGAGGGGCAGAGAGAGAGGGAGACACAGAATCGGAAGCAGGCTCCAGGCTCTGAGCCGTCAGCCCAGAGCCCGACGCGGGGCTCGAACTCACGGACCACGAGATCATGACCTGAGCTGAAGTCGGCCGCCTAACCGACTGAGCCACCCAGGCGCCCCGTGATTTTTTAAAATCCATGATATTCTCTAACAAATTATTAGTATTAAATGGGATAGTTATTGCTATATGTATATTTATCCTGTAACATACCATCTTGCTGAACATTATTTCTAATAACACTTGAATTGGCCTAGCCAGATACATGATTACACGACTTCCAAATTATTGCAAATGTGTTTTCTGCTTTCAAATATTCATGCTTTAGATTTTGTTTTCATGTCTTGGTTCAAGCTTTCAGAATAATGTTGAATAGTAATGGTGACTGTGGACATTCTAACTCCTGACTTTCATGGAACTGCCTTTAGAGAACTGATATGAACTCAAATGCCTGGCAGGGAAGAAACAAGTGACGTGGACCGATGTAAGGAAAATAACAAGGCAAGTGGCATGAAACAAGTCACTGCCACCTGTTCTCTGTGCAGAGGAAAGAGTGCAAAATGCTGGTAACTGCGGCAAACTGAAGCATCCATGAGTAGCTAGACTGCTGTGGGAAGCCACTATTAAGCTATAGTTAATTTTTCTCATGTGGGCCTAAGTTGCTAGAAGCCAAAAATCTGGACGTTTATGTAAAATATTGTGACTTTTAAATTCTGGCGACGAAGCAGGGTGTTTATTTTCCATCCCTATTCTATATTGCAAGGGGGCAGATTTTTAAAGTTTCCAAAAAATCTATAGGTTAGGAGCCTGTAATTGCCATGACAAAATTCATGTGACAGTTTATTTATATGCTTATATTGCAACTCATATTGCAACATCTAATTACAATGGATTCTTATATATCAGTCTCTTCTGCTGGATGATGAGACCCTTGGTAATGGGGACTATGACTTACTCTTCCTTGTATCTGTGATGTCTTACAGAAGGCCATGTGGCACAGCAAACTTACTCAAAAGTGTTGAATTGAATAGTGCTGCTAAAAATATGAAATAATTTTTGTATATACTTAGAAATTTACATATTTAAAAATTATGTTTGTACACATTATTTCATTTGATTATACATTCTACTAATTTCAAGAGGAAAAACAGCTGTAATCAAAGTAGCTAAGTGATCTTAGAAGATAAATTTCAACCTAAGACTAATAAAGTAAGGCACAGTCTTTCTTTGGTAACAATTGAGAGGTTTTTTTTGTTTTTTGTTTTTTGTTTTTGCAGAAAATATGATTTATATAGGAAGAATAAGATATATTGGGTAAATATTGAGGGATAGCTCACAATTTGAATGACAAAAACTGGTTTTTGGAATTATGTTAAGCTTCCTGGTCTTATTTTCTCTGATGTAGGTCAACTTGCCAAAGCCTTGAACACAGTGCTTGCAAAGACATTAATGATGTTTACTAAACTGAAAGAAAATCCTTTATGCTGCTTTAACTACATATATATAAGGCTGGGTTTTTTTTCCCAAGTGGAAATAGTCATAACCCAGGCCAAAGCCTGAAAACTCCCAAGAGCATTGCTGGTCAGCTGCACAGCAAGACCATGTTACTACTTGCATGGCAAGTGCAGGTAATTCATTCTCATG
Source organism: Panthera uncia (assembly GCF_023721935.1). Taxonomy (NCBI): domain Eukaryota; kingdom Metazoa; phylum Chordata; class Mammalia; order Carnivora; family Felidae; genus Panthera; species Panthera uncia. The sequence goes on along the minus strand of NC_064811.1, from coordinate 67,601,389 downwards.
ACAATGTCAAGACAGAAGGGCTAAAATGAAAACAGTAGTGAGTGATGTGTCACTGCTTGACCTTTTTCACTGGGGAAATGTGAATATAAGAGAAAGTAATTTAAACAGAAGTAAAATAGGGCTACCTTTACTTTGTGAAAATCCCTGAAGCTCCTTGTCATTCTTCTAGTACCACACAACTCTCATCTGTGCCCTAGACCAAAGTTATTTGGGATGGCTAAACTAGGGCCAAATTTTTTAAAAAACGAAACAAAACCTAGAAAACAGGAAAACAGTGAAGGAACCGTGGCCTCAATATTACAGGGTAATAAGTCATACAAAGTAGAAGTCAAATGATAACGTCATGTTGAAAGTGATATTTCAGGAAGATTAATTTAGTGGCTCTTTTCATCATCACTGATTGAAAGGGAGAAAGAGGAGATCAATAGTTTAAAAAGTCTACTTCCAAGATGTAGGTGTACCTTTGTAGCATACGAACTACAGGAAGGGTGACATGAACAAAAGGGTGGCGGCAAGGACACTGCAAAGGAGCAGGAATAGGGCTCAGGGATCATATGGATATAGGTGTGGGGGGGTGAGAGAAATAAAATATCTCCTCCACCCCATACCATGGCTTGATGTTCATGATCAAATGGTCATTTAGTGTTAGACAAATTACTCTAAAGTAGACTGGTTTTAAAAAGGAAATTTGAAAACATTCTGTGTATTTTTTTCCTGACTTGGTAGCGATTCCCCTTTTACCACATTCTTTCATCACTAAGAATATATAATTAAGAGTCAGCACAATGCAGTGAATACAACAGTAAAGTAAGCTGGCAGTGCTAAGTTCAAGTTCCTCTTCTGCCCTCAAATAACTCTGTGACTTACCTTTTTGAAGCCTCAGCTGTAAAATGAGTTTGGGCTGGACATTCTGTAAGGCCTGTTTCATTTCTAAATTTCTATATTGCAATATTTTCTCTAATGTAAAAGATGAAAATATGGCATTTCTATGAAGGGTGTTGCCTCCTTAAGGTGTAGAATTTTCCTTTGACCTTTGACATTTTATTGGCATCTATCTTTATCAGAAAACCCTTTATGTTTAAAGACTTCCATAAATTCCAGTTTGTGAACTCAGGAAAATGGAAAGATCAGAAGAATAATTTAATGCTGTTACAGGCAGTCGAGCAGGCCAGAAAAACAGAAAACGAAACTAAGTCAACAAGCAAAATGATGGATGCCACACAAGCTAAAGGGTGTTTTAGAAGGGAGAGAAATGCCACTGCACCAAACCATATGGCTCATTAAAACCGGAGAGGACATCAGCACATGCCTTGAATATGGGTGGATTTGTCAGCTCATTCCTTCTTTAACCCGCTGACAAAATTCCTGTTTTGGGGAATTGAACCAAGATTAAAGTGGCAACAAGGTGAACAATGGGAGATGGAAAAATAACACTTGCCCTGATGATTTAAGCTGAAACTATAGTAAGTCACAAACAGCTTGGAGTAATTTCATTTGTGCCAACCTAGGAGCAGATAGATTTCTGAGACTGCACTAAGGTTCCCATCTGTCTAGCTTCTGTCCACTTCTTTTAGGATCATCAATAGCTAAAGGCTCTTAATCTTGGAAAAATATCACCTATTTCCCAATTAGGACTAAGGTTCAAAATACAGATATTCCTGGAGGCAATATTATGTTGGCTTAAACTCGTACTAGACTGTGAGTGACTGGTAGAAGATTTTGCCTAAAAGTAGGTTTTGATTGAGAGCACAGAACTAGAAAGAGATATGTTTCTAAAATCCATCCTAAGAAGGATGCTATAGAGAGAAAAGAAAAGGTCACTAAAGAACAGTAACTGACTTGCTTGCTTTGCACTTTGCAAAAGCTAACGTATTTGATCCTCAGAATTAGTCATTGTAAGCTGTCCTTGGGAGCCACATTTGTGTTGATGGTTTCTGTTAGTGATTAAAGAGATTTCTGGATCTTTCTCTACTCCTTGAATCCTTCTGCCCAAGGCATCAGCCTTGTTGCTTCTCTATTGGTAGAAGCAGAATGGCTAAGATGATTGCTGGAAGGAAACAAGGAGAAACCAAGGTGCATTTCCTACTTAGTAAACCCGTTTCTCTTGGCATGGGTGGAGCTTCTCTAGGAACAAATACTCCCATGTACGAAGAGATGCCTCAGAGTCAAGATTATTGAAAAATGGACTGGCAGACTAACTTTCTGAAGGAATAAATATGTGCCTTTCATAAGAAACAACTTGCTCGTTGGACTTCAAGATTAGCTTTGAAAGCAGCAGTTAAGTCTTGTGAGCACCTACTCTCTATTATTATAGCTAATCGAAAATCCATAATGTGAACTAAGCACATTTTTTAGTAAAGGGAAAAAAGATGAGTTCAGCTAGAGCGGTTTGCAAAGTAGCCCGGATGCTGCTCTCTAATGATGGCTTAATGTAAAATTATCAATAGAAGAGAGAAAGGAACATATTGGGTCATGCATTTAAAGAAATGATGACTCAAGAGTATAGGGCTTGAATGAATGGGGTCTTCATTTCTGAACTTTAGCAGACCTTGCTGATATTTTTAGCTGCCTTTAAACAGTCATGAGAATTAGCTCAGCATGTGAAAGAAATTAGGTCAAAGTTTTAAGGAAAACAGGATGAGGGAAAAATTGTTTACATGGAAAGCCTGAGCAATGGCACAAGTCCTGCCCTTCTTCTGATTGCCAATGTCCTCAGCAGAACCATTGCAGTGACGATGTGGAGGTGGAGAGTGGAGAAAAAAGGTCAACAGGACGCAAGATGTTGCCTTAGCCCATCTGCAAAATGTTCATCTGCAAAACTCAGTTTTAGGGCTTATGCAGAACAGGCTTGGAATTACCAATTTATTTTCAAAAATTCACCAGTTTGGGGAGTGGGAATCTAACTGGATTTTTTTTTTCAACTTTCACTTTGAAATAATTTGAGATTTGCAGAAGAATTGCAAAGATGGTATAAAAGACTTCCATATAATTTTCACTCAGTTTCTGCTATTGTTAACATTTTACATTCCTATGCAGCATTTATCAAAACTAAGAAAGTAACATTGATGTGATACTATTAATTAAACAACAGCTTTACTCTTCCTCTCCAGAATTATTTTTGCCTCTTTTAGTTCCTTTGCATTTCCATGTAAATTTCAGAATCATTTTGTCAATATCTACAAAATACTTTGTTGAGATTTTGATTAGAAATGCATTGATTCTAAAGATCTACAGACTAAACAATATTGAATCTTAAAATCCATGGGCAGGTTTTATTTCTCTAGCTACTTAGTTCTTCTTCAACTTTTTAAATCATGTTTTGTACTTAACATATGGAAATTGCACACATTTTCTTTCACTTATACCTGCATACTTTATTGTTCTGGCCCCATTATAAGTAGTATTTTTTTAATTTCAATTTTCAATTTGTCATTGCTGGTATATGGGAAAATAAATGACTTTTTTTATATTGACTTCATAGCCTGTGTTCTCGCTGAACTCGGCATTTCTAGAAGCATTTTCTATAGATTCTTTAAAATTTTCAATGTAGACAATCATGTGTGATGGTAGGAGGTGTGGAACAGAAAGCGTTCTCTGATGTTATGATTAAACTTGAGTCTAAGGCAGATATTCAGCATCTGGGGTCCTTCTAAATGCTCCGGCTCTTCCTGTAGCTCTAATGTTGGGCTTAGCATGTATTGCTGTTTTTCCCAAAAAGGCAGCACATTTTTATATTTCATGTTCCTTTACTCCAGATGCAGTGGGCTTCAACCAGTGTACTAAAGTACACTGAAGTAAAGTTGTTTTTTCCTCTGTAGATTAAGACTTTTTCACCAGGGAGATAGGAGATATGGGTCTGGGGATAGTTTTACTAGGGCCACCGTCTCCTCCATCAAGCTGGCATTACAAGGGAAGCTTTTTTGGGATTCTTCCTGATCTTCCCTGTGAGCATCTTGAAGAGTTTGTGGACAAAAAGGTTGTTTGAGGGTGAAAGGCCCCTATCACTGCATTCTCCAGAAAACTTGATTAACTGAATTTTGATGTGCTTTTCAGCTGCTAAATTCTATGGCTTCTGAATTACAGGTTTCCACGTCTGTTTCTTTCTTTCATCTTATCTCTTAGGCACATTTTGTGAAAGACATTTACTAACGTTTCAAGATTTTCAAAGAAAGACTATAATAATATGTTTTTAATTAGCATCCTTCTATTGGGTGCTTTAAATACATTGAATAGTGAGACTCTTATTTATGTATAATAATTTTAATACTCCTCACAAAAATTATTCCTCTGTAGTGTACATGATTATAATTATTACTTAACTTCTTATGATAACTAAGCAGGGCTGTTTATTTCTCATCTTCAGTCTAGCATCTAGCACAAGGACTTGAATGTTGTAGATTCTCAATCTATATTGATTTTATGGGTATCAATGAATGAAAATTTGAATGTACCCCCCAGAGCAGTTACAGTGTCAAAATTAATTACAAATGGTCAAATAGACTGTGTGAGTGACTTATCACATTCCAGGCCATTGTGCTATTAATGAGTATGGACAGAAAAATGCTGATTGTGTACTATGTACATTTAAAGTGGATCCAGGAAGCCCAACCCAGCCCAGAAACAGTATAGACAAAGGAGGGAACTGTTTCCCCATCAAAAAAAAAATGTCCTCATGTGTCTGCTAATGCCCTAAATGATTAAAAAAAATTTTTAAGCTTTTAATACCATAATTGATTTAATCTCAGACTAAGGGGAATAAGACTAAGTAATATTCTTTTCCTGTAGCCGATATTGATAGGGTAAAGAAGTAATTGGAACAGAAAGGAGAAAAGTCAGGAAAACGAACCCTGCCAGGTATTGAAAACAGCTTTGTCAACTTCATATTTCTAAATGGGACTTGCCCCAGCCAGTGATGGTGGGTTGCTGATCTAAGCTGCCACATGTAGTGGCTTCGAGCTTTCTGGGTTGTACGGGGAGCAGAACAGTATTGGATTCTCTAAGATGGCTTTCTTTCTTTTCTTTTCTTTTCTTTTCTTTTCTTTTCTTTTCTTTTCTTT